>NC_092714.1:143716868-143943868 GCF_047496885.1 Scyliorhinus torazame | reverse complement strand
GCGCCCCTGCCCTCCGGGGTTTCCCTTTGTTAGGGGGCTGTCCAGGATGGCCGCTGTCACTGCTCTCTCCATGCGGTCGGGTCCCTGCGCTCCAGGGTTTTCCTATGTACCGGGGGCACCCGACATGGCCGTCACTGTGCGTCCGCCATGCGGGTAGTCTCCTGCACTCTAGGGTCTCCCTTCGCCCAGAGACTACTGGGTGGGTGCTTGCAGCGATTCCTTGTTTCGAGCCCTTGGTTGTGGCACTTTGTAGCCCAATTCCTTTTCTAGCCCTGTTTGTCCCTCCTTCCCTGTGTCGCCCCTCCCCGGTCTCTCCCCTTCCCCCCCCTCTCCTTTGTACCCTTCCTTTGTCCCTCTTTCCCCTGTTCCTGTCCCAGTTTGCTCTCCCGTCTCTGTTGAGTGACATTGCCCGGCCTCTACGGTTTTCTGCCCGCTCTTCCCCTATCCTACCCTGCACTCCTCTTGCTTGCTCTCCCTTCTCCGCTACTCACGTTCCCTCGTGCTGGGGCCTGGCCTCCCACCTGAAGCCGTCCCTCGGGCAGTGGTCTGTTCTTAGTTCAGGGTGCGCTCGCCGGGGCGGGGGGGCCTGGCGTTGCCTCCCCCTCCCCCCCGGCCCCTCATTTCTCCCTTCGCTTGTGGTTTTCCCGCCTGTGTTCCTCGACAAACTTGTTTGCTTCGACAGGGGCTGTAAAGAAGTATTCTCTTTCTTGGTATGTGACCCAGAGTTTCGCTGGGTACAGCATACCAAAAACGCATGTTGCTCTTGTGAAGAGCTGCTTTTGCTCTATTAAACTCGGCCCCTCTCCTGGCTAGGTCTGCCCCAATGTCCTCGTAAATTCTAATGGCATGTCCTTCCCATTTGCAGGTTCTGTTTCTCCTGGCCCAGCGTAGGATTGTTTCCCTATTTTGGCACCGGTGCAGTTTAGCTATAACTGCTCTCGGGTGTTCCCCTGCTTTGGGCTTCGGGCGCAGCGACCAGTGTTCTCTGTCCATTTCTGGTGGGCTGAGAAAGGTTTTCTTCCCCACTAAGTTGCCCAGCATCTCGGCCAGGTATGCCATGGGGTTTCTACCCTCGATCGCCTCTGGTAAGCCCACTATCCTGACATTTTGCCTCCTTGAGTGGTTTTCCTGGTCGTCCACTCTGCCCTTCAGGCTCCCCTGTGTTGTGCCCAGTCCAGGGCCTCCCTCTCCAGGGCCGTGATCCGGTCGCTCACGTCAGTCGCTGCTTTCTCCAGCTCCTTGATGGTCGCCTCTTGGGCTTCCAGTTTCTTCCCTTGGGCGTCCAATTTCTCCTCTGCTCTACCCAGGGCCTGTTGCACCTCCGCCAGGGCCTTGGCCATTGCTGCCAGTACTGCGGCCTCTATGTCTGCCCAAACCTCTGCCTTGTTTACCTGCTGATGTTCCCTCAGCGCATCGGCAAAGGCTGCCTTACAGTTCCAGCTCCCCCCTGCCCCGGGGTAGACTGCACCTGTCTGCCCAGCTCTTTTTGATGCGGCGATACTTCCGTTCTGCCGCTTTGCTCGCTGATTGGCTCGTCTGAACTGGCTCGCCCATTGCCCCGTCTGCCTTTGGTGCCCCTTCTCCCTCTGCTTTGGCTCCCTTCTGCATTTTTTCCTTCCTTTTATTCCCCCCCGCTCTCTTATTTATTTATTTTCTCCCCCCCTCCCTTTTTCTTCTCCCCTCCCTTCTCTCCTTTACCACTTTATTTTTCCCTCTTTTATAAAATTCTTCTCGGGTGAACTTGTTTTGGGCGAGAACAAGAAAAGTGCAAAAAGAATTTATAATAAAAAAAAAAGTTTTAAAAGTTTTCTTTTCAGAGTTTTGTTTTTGCAAAAGTTCTTTTTTCCTTCCTTTTCCCTCACTCACCCAGGTCGAGAGAGAGAGAGAGTGGCTTCCGGTCCGGAGTCCCTCTTTGTTCCTGCCTCGTGGTGGTCGCCGCCGGTGTGGGGGGGGGGGGGGGATCGGGCGGACGGTCCCCGCTGCTCGATCCGGGCCACCGCACGTCGCACCCTGCGCTCTCCTGCTGGGGGGGTGGGGGGGGGGGTGGTGGTGGTGTCGCCTGCTCCTCTGTTCCTTCCTCCCTGCAGGTTCGGCCCCCGCTTCGGTCCTGGTCACCACTTGTCCTGCCCTGTACTCTGCTGCCGTGTGGGGGGGGGGGGGGGGGGGGGGGGCTGCTGCCGGATCGCTCACCGTTATTCGTTTTTAGGATGTGGGCAAACCTGACATTTATTATCTATCCTTCGTTGCCCTACAATAACCATTCAATACAACTGAGTGGCTCAGGCAATTAAGAGTGTGGGACTGTGGTCCTACCATAGGCAGAGTGGATAAGGACAGCAGGTTTCCTTCCTAAAAATTAGCTGGGTTTTTCCAACCATCTTGACAACTTTGTGGTGATTTTTACTGACAATAACTTTTTATTTCCAGAGATTTTCTCAGTAACTGAATTCAAACTCCAGCTGCCACAGTAGGATTTGAGCTTGCATTCTATGGATTGTTAGTCTGCCCCTCTGGATCAATAGTCCAATAATTTTTCCTCCGCATTACCGTACCCAATTCTTGCAAGCAGTTTAACTTGTTTAGAGATGTAATTCAGCACCAGTTATATTCTTAAAGTACCCAATTTTTTTTTTTGTCAATTAAGAGGCAATTTAACGTGACCAATCCTGCACATCTTTGGGTTGTGGGGGTGAGACTCACACAGACACAAGGAGAATGTGCAAACTCCACATGGAGTGACCCGGGGCCGGGATTGAACCCAGGTCCTGGGTGCCATGAGGCAGCAGTGCTAACCACTGCACCAGCGTGCCACCCTCCACAACCGTTATGTTCTTGTGTATTTTAAACCAAAATGGGGATAATTATGCACATTTGTCTGTAGGTTTGTACCATCCTCCTCTGATTTTCAATAATTAACTAAAATTTGTGTTTTGTAGGTATCTGCATTAAAAACTATGGGTCATCAGGGAGGACCAAAATATAGTCTAGCACAGCAGCCGTGGGCACAACCAGGTACTTATGATTCCGTCCTGTTTGAAATATATTTTACTTCAATTCTTTTTCAAATTGTGTTTTAATTTCTGGTTGAGGTGATTTTTTAAAGTTCTCTTTTAACCAATATTATAATACGTTAATAAACTTTTCCCATAATGAGATAGTGTTCGGAGAGGTGATTATCCCTTATTCAAAGGGAACAATATGACTGCATGGTGCATGGTTGTGAAGAGCTGGGATTCTGTCCTCATTCTGAGGAAAGAAAAGCATCTACCACTTTTCTTTCTTGCCCGCACCCATATTTACTGTCAACTGTAGTCTGCGAGTTCAATCTAATCGCACCATTGACTGTGACAGAAAGAACAAACTTGCATTATGAAAGTGCCTTATTAAGTCCTCAGGACATCCCAAAGTGTTTCCCAATGGTTTACTCCAGAAGTTCAGTCACTCTGTTTATGTAGGTGAACACAAGTCAATTTTTGTTTTTAAATTTAGAGTATACATTATTTATTTTTCCAATTGAGGGGCAATTTCGCATGACCAATCCACCTAACCTGCACATCTTTGGGTTATGGGGGTGAAATCCATACAGACACGGGAGAATGTGCAAACTCCACATAGTCAGTGACCCGGGCTGGGATCGAACCTGGGTCCTCAGTGCCATAGGCAGCAATGCTAACCTTGGTGCCACTGTGCCGCCCAAACACAAGTCGATTTTCACTCGGCCATTCCTTTCCTTCAGCAATTATAAGAAATTATTGTTTAATCTTAGAATTGGGCAGGACACTGGAGACGGGGGATGCCACTTGCCGCAGGATCTGACAATACAGCATAATCTTGCTACTACAGCTATATCATCATAGGTTATAAGTGCAAGTCCTGGAAGTGGGGCTTGAAGAGGTGCAGCTGCTGCTCACTGAGCCATGGTTGACCAATGCTGCATGAATGGGGGCCAGATTGAGGTTTGGTGCAATGTCGGTGGACATATTGCACTTCTGTAAAAGGTAAACGTGTAAAAGCCAGTCTGAAGGACATTTGTCGGTTGGCTGCCTCACTATGGACACTTGTGCAAGGTTTGTACTCCCAGTGGAGATATTAAAATATTAATTTTTCTCTCTCAATTTTCAGCAAAAATCAATGATGTTGTGACAGCCACATACAAAACAATCAAAGTTCAACTGCCCATGACCTTGAGAAGTCTGACCTTGTACTTATCCAACAAGGATACAGAATTCATCCTGTTTAAACCTGTGCGGGTAAGTCATGACCTTTCTTGTGAAGTCCTTTGATGCACACTGAGACCGGGACTTCAGCTGAGATGAGCCTCCATGCTCTAAAGTGAGCTTTAAGGCCGAGTTATCTTTGGCAATTGTATCATATGTAACTTGTATTGTGTCTGCATTTGTAACCAGTTAGATCTGAAAAGCATTCCACTCATAATCTGTCAGGTACTTCAAATAGGATCTATAATCCACCCTCTGCTCAGTCAGCTGATCTCTGGGTGGAGGGGCTTTGTCCAGTTGTGTTCAGCTGGCAGTTGTCCTTAGTGCCTGTGGATTCAGGAGAAGCAAAACTAGTACCAAACTGAGTCAAGGTGTGCAAAATAAAAATCACCTGTTTCTGACTGCCGGTGCACAAGTGTGTGTAATGATGAAAGCGGTTAAGTTACTTGGCTTAATGGTCTTCCAGTGAATAATGTGATCTCTTCAAAATCTTTAGCTGGTTATACCGTCTCCTCTAGTTCATCTCTCACCTGATGCAAGTTGTTGTAACTGATTTGAAGTTGGGGGATAGTGTTTTAAGACCATAAGACATAGGAGTGGAAGTAAGGCCATTCGGCCCATCGAGTCCACTCCACCATTCAATCATGGCTGATTTCAACTCCATTTACCCGCTCTCTCTCCATAGCCCTTAATTCCTCGAGAAATCAAGAATTTATCAACTTCTGTCTTAAAGACACTCAATGCCCTGGCCTCCACCGCCCTCTGTGGCAATGAATTCCACAGACCCACCACTCTCTGGCTGAAGAAATTTCTCCTCATCTCTGTTCTAAAGTGACTCCCTTTTATTCTAAGGCTGTGCCCCCGGGTCCTAGTCTCCCCTGCTAATGGAAACAACTTCCCTACGTCCACCCTATCTAAGCCATTCATTATCTTGTAAGTTTCTATTAGATCTCCCCTCAACCTCCTAAACTCCAATGAATATAATCCCAGGATCCTGTTTTGTTACAGCTTGAAACTTTCCCAGAGTCTGATGGGAGTGGGGGACGACGACATTTCCGTTATTGTGTGTGTTTCAGTGTCAGAGTTTGTCTGATAATGCTCTTTGGGGCACTCAACTGTTAAAGGTGCGATATGAATACAAGCTGATATTAATAGCTGATTCAGTCCAGCAAGCTGTCAACCAAAGTTGACTCTCACAAGATCCCTCAGCCTCTTCAGCTAAGCCCACCATCATCGGAACAAAATTAAACAACACTTCGATTTTGAGGTGTGAGAAGGGAGCAATTTACTGACAATGTCAAAAACTGTTTGTAGGTACAGACCCACCTTTATTCACTGATCATTGTAACCCGTCCAGTTCTAGGTTGTTGCCTTATAATTGAGAGAGGAAAGTTTATAACTTTAATGAAATATTAGGGTGCCATGGTGGCACAGTGGTTAGCACTGCTGCCTCACTGCGCCGAGGGCCCAGATTCGAGCCCGGCCCTGGGTCACTGTCCGTGTGGAGTTTGCACATTCTCCCCGTGTCTGTGTGGGCTTCACCCCCACAACCCAAAGATGTGCAGGGTAGGTGGATTGGCCACGCTAAATTGCCCCTTAATTGGAAAAAGATAATTGGGTATTCTTTTTTTAAAAAAAAAACTTTACCGAAATATTACAGTAAATAATTATCAAGCAACACCGGTAAAATTCTATTTGTTTCAGATTCCCACTACCTCAGGAATTAACCAAATTTTAATGCCCAGGCTCGGAAACACCCCACCTTGTAGCAAGGTGCCTATCTTCAAATTAACCACAATCTGTTGTTTAACTAAATATTCAGAGTTAAGATAGTGGTAGGTAGTTACCCTGAAATGTTTCTTTGAAGATTTTGCTTCATTTTGATCATATTCTCGAATGGGTTTTCCCCCTTTCGGATAAGGGAAGGTTGTGTTTTGATGCAATACTAGTTCTACTGTGTCAGCCCTGGTGGGGTTAGTGCTGGTGCACAGTTTAAAATGAAATGCAAGCTGTCAAAACAGTTCACAGGGCCCTTGCTTTAATACAGGGCCCAGACATTTGTGTTGTTGCTGGATTTTGTCAATATGGCAAGTCCCAGTTAACCGTGATACTGGCACATCCCTGGCTGATACCCAATCATTTCCTGAAATCTCTCTTCACAGAGTCTATTCTTCAAAAAGTATATTTTTCTCTCTTTAGAGTAACATCCAACAGACATTCCAGAAGCTGCATGGAGTATTACAGGAAGATTTCAGTGGCGAGGACCTGCAGATTATAGCATGCCCCTCTATGGACCAGGTAAGAACCAGCTAGTTACAACGTGAAGGATAGACCGGTTAAATGGTATTTACCAGGATGAGGTCAAATGTTTTTCCCTCGAATCGTGACTCATTGGCCCCTTTCATTTTCAGTTTCAATGCTCATGGGTATATACATCATTTAGTTCTATCATTAGTAAATGTATTCAGTTGGAGGACTGTGGCAGTTATTGTCAAATCAGTCCAGAACCCCCTCGACTGATGCTCTGTAAGTATATTTGTTCCAGAGCTAGTTTATTTCTGTGGCTCAGTCGTGGGTATTGTGCTAGCTAATCTCCAGTGGCATTGCTCAGGGCTAATCCCTGCTTTGTAAAGATGGCATAGTTAATACCTTATAATGTACAGTGTATTCTGTGGTGACTGATAATTCTCCATAGCTTTAAAATTGTTTGTTAGCAGTGTTGACACATATTTATATTCTTGATAATATGTATCCTGAAAGCTTTGAAAGGTTTTAAATTGCTAGTAAGGTGGTTGGGTTTGGTACCTAGTTTTCATTTCTAATTGAACCCTCCACAATCTGCACCACACGCACCCCTTGTGATGCTATCAGTACCAATAACATGCTGAATTTGGACTCTAGTGGATCCTTACAGGGAAACGTTTTAGTGCAGATCTGAAACAGGAGCTACCTCCTAAGGAAACCAAACAGCCGTGCATTAACTCTCCCCGTCTCCTGTACGTGACATGAGTTAGGTTTTTGACACCTTGCATAATGAATTAATATATTTCATTTGTTTCTAAAATTCCAATTTAAAGTATATTATATTTACATCGAACGTATAGCACAGAAAAAGGCCCAACAGGGTCTGTGCTCCACGTGGGGTATTTTTATACTTAATTAACATGAAAGTGGGTTGTATTGAGCTGTACTCACCCCTTCGTGAAAGTAAATGGATTGGGAGGTTTTACATTCGATTTGAAGGTGTATTCTTCCAGTGAATTTCAATGCCCAGTCAAAGCTCATGATTCTTAAAACCATCCTTGACTATTTACTCTCCATGTATGTATAAGAAATCTATATCTTGATTTAAACTGCCTCTTTAAAAGCGATGTGATCTCTCCAGAATATTGCTAACTTTTTTCCCCACTCAGTGAGTTGCAAGAGTGGTCGGAAGTGACTTCCGGTTGCGGCTATGCGGAGCTAAGCTGCACGAAACGGCAGCTCCCGCGAATACGGACTTTTGGGCTCGATAGAAGAGCCCCAACGGGATTTTTTACACAGCCAATCCGTGGGGAAGAGAGGAGAGAGGTCCCCCACTAACCTGTATGGACCGGACCTGCAGCGAAACGGCCAAAAAAACGGCACTGGAGCAGCGGGAGAAGAAGGGTAAAATAAACAAAATGGCGGCGGCCGGGGACAAAGAAGAGATGCAAGAATTCATGAAGCGCTGCTTCGAGGAGCTGCGCAAGGAGATGGTGACGCCGATGCTGGCAATAATTGAAGGTCTTAGGGCAACCCAGAAAGCCCACGAGGTGAAGATCCAGGAGATCCAGGACAAAGTGAGTGAGAATGAGGACGAGCTCTTGGGCCTGGCGGTGAGAGTGGAGCGGCACGAGGCGCTACACAAGATGTGGGCGGGAAGACTCGAAGACCTGGAGAACAGGTCGAGGAGAAATAATTTGAGGATCCTGGGTCTCCCAGAAGGAGTGGAGGGGGCCGACGCCGCGGCATATGCGGGCACGATGATCGGGGCGCTGATGGGCGCGGAGGCCCCCCCGGGGTTGCTGGAGCTGGAAGGGGCGCACCGGGTGCTGGCGAGGAAGCCCAAAGCAAACGAGCCGCCAAGGGCGATGGTGGTGAGATTTCAACGGTTCACAGATAGAGAGAGGGTCCTGAAATGGGCCAAGAAGGAGCGGAGCAGCAAGTGGGACAATGCTGAGATTAGAAGAGACCCGGACTGGAGCACGGAGGTCGCTAAGCGGAGAGCGGGTTTCAACCGGGCCAAAGCGGTGCTGCATCGGAAAGGAGTAAAATTTGGAATGTTGCAGCCAGCGCGACTGTGGGTCACATATAACGGCCAACACCACTACTTGGAAACGCCCGAAGAGGCGTGGACTTTTATATTAACTGAAAAGTTGGACTCAAATTGAGGGTTTGTGAGGGTGGGGGGTATTTGAGGGTCGAGGTATGATGGCGGTTGTATATAGGGGGGCAAGCACGCGCAGGGAATGTTATATGGGCTGGGGACGAGAGACAAGGCCGCAACAGGAGCTGCATCGGGGGGGCGGGGCAGGCTCTGGAAAGCGCGGGGTTTTTCTCCCGCGCGCGGGAAGAAAGGTGGGAGGGGGAGCGTAGGAACATCTACTGATGGGGAGATTCCCACACGGGGGTGGGTCAAAGGGATGGCTGGGGAAGCCGGCGTCAGCAGGCGTCAGCTGACTTACGGGAGTGATATGGGGGGGAGCAAAAAAGCTAGACGGGTCTAGCGGGGGGAGGGAAGGGGGGGGGGGAAACGGGGTTGCTGCTGCTGCTGGCCGAAAGGGAATGGGACACAGAAGAGGTGGCTGGGACGGAGGTGAGGGAGATGCGGACACGGGACTGACCCAGAAAAGGAGATAGCTAGTCGGCCGGGGGGGGGGGGGGGGGGGGGGGGGAGGAGGGAGAGAGCCCCTCCAATCCGGCTGATAACGTTGAACGCGAGGGGCCTGAACGGACCGGTGAAGAGGGTTTGAGTGTTCGCGCACTTGAAGGGACTGAAGGTAGACGTGGCTATACTCCAAGAGACACACCTGAAGGTGGCGGACCAGGTTAGGTTAAGAAGGGGATGGGTAAGACAGGTATTTCACTCGGGACTGGACGCGAAAAACAGAGGGGTGGCAATTCTGGTGGGAAAACATGTGTCATTTGAGGCCAAGACTATCGTAGCGGACAATGGAGGGAGATACGTGATGGTGAGTGGTAGGTTGCAAGGGACGTGGGTGGTGTTGGTAAATGTATACGCCCCGAACTGGGATGGTGCTGGATTCATGAAGCGCATGTTGGGGCGCATTCCAGACCTGGAGGTAGGAGGCCTGATAATGGGAGGGGACTTCAATACAGTGCTGGACCCAGCACTAGACCGCTCCAGATCAAGGACGGGAAAGAGGCCGGCGGCGGTCAGGGGGTTTATGGACCAGATGGGGGAGTGGACCCATGGAGGTTCGCAAGACCGCAGGCCAGGGAATTTTCTTTCTTCTCCCACGTGCATAAGGCATACTCCCGGATAGACTTCTTTGTGCTGGGCAGGGCGCTCATCCCAAGGGTGGAGGGGATGGAGTATTCGGCCATAGCCGTTTCGGACCATGCCCCGCACTGGGTGAAAGTGGGACTGGGAGAGGAGAGGGACCAACGCCCGCTGTGGCGGTTGGATGTGGGACTGTTGGCAGATGAGGTGGTGTGTGGTAAGATAAGGGGGTGTATTGAAAGGTACTTGGAGGCCAACGACAACGGGGAGGTGGGGGTGGTATGGGAGGCGTTGAAGGCGGTGATCAGGGGAGAGCTAATCTCCATCAGGGCTCATAGGGAGAAGACCGAGGGAAGGGAAAGGGAGAGGTTAGTGGGGGAGATTTTGCGAGTGGACAGGAGATACGCAGAGGCCCCGGAGGAAAGATTACTTGGCGAAAGGCGACGGCTCCAGACGGAGTTTGACCTGTTGACCACGGGGAAGGTGGAGGCACAGTGGAGGAAGGCGCAGGGGGCGACCTACGAGTACGGGGAAAAGGCCAGTCGGATGCTGGTACACCAGCTCCGTAACAGGGCGGCAGCGAGGGAAATAGGGGGAGTCAAAGATGGTGGGGGAGCCATGGTCCAGAGTGCAACGGAAATAAATAAGGTATTCAAGGCCTTCTACGAAGAGCTGTACAGATCCCAGCCCTCAGGGTGAGAAGAGGGGATGGGAAGATTCCTGGACCAACTGCGGTTCCCGAGGGTGGAGGAGCAAGAGGTGGCTGGTTTGGGGGCACCAATCTGGTTGGAGGAGCTGAGTAAGGGTTTGGGGAGCATGCAGGCGGGGAAGGCCCCGGGGCCGGACGGGTTCCCGGTGGAGTTCTATCGAAAGTATGTGGACCTGTTGGCCCCGCTACTAGTGAGGACCTTTAACAAGGCAAGAGAGGAGGGGTCCCTGCCCCCGACAATGTCGGAGGCGACAATTTCCTTGATTCTGAAGCGAGACAAGGACCCACTGCAATGTGGATCGTACAGGCCGATTTCGCTCCTAAATGTGGACACTAAGCTATTGGCAAAAGTGCTGGCCACGAGGATTGAGGACTGTGTCCCCAGGGGTGATACATGAGGACCAGACGGGATTTGTAAAGGGCAGGCAATTAAATACGAATGTGCGGCGGCTCTTAAACGTGATAATTATGCCATTGGAGGAGGGAGAGGCGGAGATAGTGGCAGCTATGGACGCGGAAAAGGCCTTTGACCGAGTTGAGTGGGAGTACCTCTGGGAGGTGTTGCGTAGGTTTGGTGCTCGGGGGAGGGTTTATTAGCTGGGTTAAGCTCCTTTACAGCGCCCCGGTGGCAAGTGTGGTGACGAACCGGCGGAGGTCGCAGTACTTTCGGCTGTACCGAGGAACGAGGCAGGGGTGCCCTCTGTCCCCCCTGTTGTTTGCATTGGCGATCGAACCCTTGGCTGAGGGTTGACCCTTGACCCTATATCACTGAGGGAGTCTAATAAATGGAGGAGGGTGGTCCGCGGGGGGGAAGAGCATCGGGTGTCGCTATACGCGGACGGCCTGCTGCTGTACGTTGCGGATCCAATGGAGGGGATGGTGGAGGTCATGCAGACTTTGAGGGAGTTTGGGGAGTTCTCGGGCTATAATCTCAATGTCGAGAAGAGCGAGCTTTTTGTACTACAGGCAGGGGACCAAGAAAGAGGGATAGGGGACCTACCGCTGAGGAGGGCAGAGGGGAGTTTTCGGTATCTAGGGATCCAGATAGCCAGGAGCTGGGGGGCCCTACACAAACTGAATCTGACGAGGTTGGTGGACCAAATGGAGGTGGACTTCAAAAGATGGGACATGTTGCCGCTCTCGTTGGCGGGTAGAGAGCAGTCGGTAAAAATGGTGGTCCTTCCGAGGTTTTTGTTTGTGTTCCAGTGCCTCCCCATTGTGATCACCAAAGGCTTTTTCAAGAGAGTAGGTAGGAGTATTATGGGGTTTGTGTGGGCGATCAAAACCCTGAGGGTAAGGAGAGGGTTCCTGGAGCGCAGTAGGGACCGAGGAGGGCTGGCGCTGCCAAACCTAGGGAGCTACTACTGGGCAGCAAACGTGGTGATGATCCGTAAGTGGGTTATGGAGGGAGAGGGGGCGGCATGGAAGAGGATGGAGATGGCGTCCTGCAAAGGAACGAGCTTGGGGGCGCTGGTGACGGCGCCGTTGCCGCTCTCGCCATCAAAGTACACCACGAGCCCGGTGGTGGCGGCAATGTTAAGGATCTGGGGCCAGTGGAGATGGCATAGGGGTGCAGTGGGAGCCTCGGTGTGGTCCCCTATCAGGGGTAACCACCGGTTTGTCCCGGGGAAGATGGACGGGGGGTTCCAGGGCTGGCACCGGGCAGGGATTAGAAGAATGGGGGACCGGTTCATCGACGGGACATTTGCGAGCCTAGGGGCACTGGAGGAGAAGTTTGAGCTACCCCCGGGAAATGCATTCAGATATATGCAGGTGAGGGCTTTTGTGAGGCGACAGGTCAGGGAATTCCCGCTGCTCCCGACACAGGAAATTCAAGACAGGGTGATCTCAGGTGTATGGGTCGGGGAGGGCAAGGTTTCGGCAATACACCAAGTGATGAAAGAAGAGGGGGAAGCGCTAGCAGAAGAGTTGAAGGGTAAATGGGAGGAGGAGTTGGGGGAGGAGATCGAGGAAGGTTTGTGGGCTGATGCCCTGGGTCGGGTCAATTCCTCCTCCTCATGTGCCAGGCTCAGACTGATACAATTTAAGGTGGTTCACAGAGCGCACTTGACGGGGGCGAGGTTGAGTAGGTTCTTTGGGGTAGAGGACAGATGTGGAAGGTGTTCAGGGAGTCCGGCGAACCATGTCCATATGTTTTGGTCATGCCCGGCACTGGAGGGGTTCTGGAGAGGAGTGGCGGGAGCAATATCTCAGGTGGTGAAAGTCCGGGTCAAACCAAGCTGGGGGCTAGCAATATTTGGAGTAGTGGACGAGCCGGGAGTGCAGGAGGCGAAAGAGGCCGGCATTCTGGCCTTTGCGTCACTGGTAGCCCGGCGAAGGATCTTGCTAATGTGGAAGGAGGCGAAGCCCCCTAGCGTGGAGGCCTGGACAAACGACATGGCTGGGTTCATAAAGTTGGAAAGGATTGTTTGCCTTAAGGGGGTCTGCGCAGGGGTTCTACAGGCAGTGGCAACCGTTCCTAGACTACCTCGCGGAGCGTTAGTGGAAGGTCGGTCAGCAGCAGCAGCACCCTGGGGGGGGGTGGGACACACACGAGAGATTGTTTGAGGGGACGGATGAGCGGGGGATAACATGGAGGGTGGGGGGAAACTGGCACGAACGGGCAAGAGCCAGTGTATAAAGCTCTGTAAATATATCATCTTACCATGTATATATCTTGCTCAGGGCGATTTTCTGTTAATTTGTTACCGTGGGGGGGGGGGGGGGGGGGCGTTATTGTTTGTAAGGGGAAAACATTGTTTTATTTTGTTAAAAAACTTTAATAAATTTATATATATTTTTTTTTAAAAGAGTGATCGGAAGTGGAGAAGACTAAATCTGGAGAGGTCACTTGGGATAGGAAATGCTTCAGGATGCATAAATGGTTGGGCCGGTTTCCTCCTCAATTCTGCGGAGATTGAACTAGGAACGGGGCAGAAACTCTTTTGCCCATGTCCTTTCAAAATGGCCCTAACTTTATCTCCTCCATTTTCTTGCAGATAAACCTGTTATTGTCTGCTTCCAATTAGAATCACTGTCAGACAGTGGAGAAAAAATGTGGACATGTCTGACGCTTAAAACTGGACATCATCTAGACTAGGGAGAAGGCTTGAGCGAGATGAAAGGCATTTGGATTGAAATTCTTGGCTAAAGATTGTTTCAGAGAATACTGACTCTAAGATGTGGCCACTGCAGACACTGTTTGATGAAGAATTTGACATGACACCCTTTACCTGTTCATCACCTCAAAGCTACAGAAGGTCTTAAACTGTTAGCTGCTCACAATTTCAGGTAAAAGGTGACCTGACCCATCGTCAGTTATCCAATGTCCGACCTGTCTACCAAAGGCTCTGCTTCTTTGCTGAAGAGGATAGGCTTAGCTGAAGTAGTTGATCATTTCACAACAGCCAGAGGGATTTTTTTTTTTTTTTGCTCATGTATATGTATTTGTATATTTTCTCTATTCTCTTTGGGATTGTACATTAAACTAAGGAAATGTTATTGAAATTGGTACAGAAATGGTGATGATTGAGGGCAGCACGGTGGTGCAGTGGGTTAGCCCTGCAACCTCACGGCGCCGAGGTCCCAGGTTCGATCCCGGCTCTGGGTCACTGTCTGTGTGGAGTTTGCACAGTCTCCCTGTGTTTGCGTGGGTTTCGCCCCCACAACTCAAAGATGTGGATTGGCCACGCTAAATTGCTCCTTAATTGGAAAAAATGAATTGGGTACTCTAAATTTATTATTTTTTTTAGAAGAAAAAAAAAGAAATTGTGATGATTGCAAAAGTTATGTACGTGAATGTAGCGATATTAAAGGGAGCATTGAAGTGTCTTGTACTGGAGCACAGTTTATAGTGACTCCCTTTTTATCCTTTGTGTGTTTGTGTAACCCACAGTTGTCAGCTATTCTTTTAACCCCCATTTTTGTACTTGTCAAAGCTGAGGGATGTTAATGTTAGAGAATGGAGCTCTTCCCGTTTCAGGTACCCAGTGTCCGTATCAAGGTATAGCATAGATAGGTGTAGTGTCAAGCTCTCTCCACTCTGCCACAATACCATGTCTCAATTCCAAGCTGCCTCACTGGCAGAGGTGACCCTCTGTGCAACCTTTTCCATTGTCCAGCCTTTTGAATGTCATTGCCAGTTAATGCCAGATTAACAATCGGATTGAGACTGCACAAAGTCGCATCACTAAAGAGCCAGAATAAAAAGGAGACTCATCAGCCTGGGCTGGAGTTCAGTCCAGGTCCCAGAGGTAAAAGACCAGTGTCTCAACATGCTGCGAGTTCCTTGTCAACAGTCCTCTCCATAATACTGTTGAGCTTGTATTGATGTGAGTTGGAGGCAATGAGATGTCCCAGGAGTTATACTCCACAGCTGCCTTAGTGCCGCCCATGCATTGGTTAGTAATGAATTAGCAAACCAGTGTTGGACTGGGGGTTTTCTGCCCTTTTACATTATGCTTTAGCTGCTTTTTGCACCCGTTCAAAGCAAACTAATTGCTGTGTGGTCCAGCCAGGAACCACCTTCATTGAATAAGGGAACTGCAGTGTGCTTGGGTATCTGTGCATCCTCCTATCCACCTGATTACTGAAGCATACCGTACCAGTCACAGTTACAAATACCGTTGTAGCTGTAATAAAGATTGACTCACTGTGGGAGTTTTCCTTAGTAATAAATTGTATATAAATCACACTTGCACATATAAACATTTGTATTGTAAATATACATCTGAACAAACCTCGGTTCTCAAGTCTCAAACTTCATAAAATTGTATTTCAAAGATCCCTTGATAGATGTTTCAACATCAACAGATTTAACATTAACCAATACAAAACAGACTGTCAACTGAACACGGGTAAATTGGATTAAGGTCTATTTTCATTGATGAATCAATTGCATGACCCTTATTACTACTGTAAATGACATTGTAAATTGTCTGAGGATTTATCGCACTGCGATAAAGTTTGATTTAATAAACAAATGACCGAGATTAATCCCATATACTATCCTGAAATAAAAGCATCAAATTAGTTTGCTGTTTGGTCACTGACACTGAAGCTGCCATAGCTTCATTTCTCCCATTTCTCTTCACGTGGTTTGAACCTTGAGTTCCAATGTTAGTTGATTCAGCAATTAGTACAAATGTACGAAGAGCCATTCATCAGTCTTTCACTATTTTTTCTCCTGATTGTCAGCTGAGATACTCATTTGAAATTATTAAATACTGTGTGTGCTTGCATAGTGTGGATGAGTTGGGAATCAGCTTCAATGAAATTGAAGAGCTTTGGAATTGAAATGTCTGCTCTCAATTTGCCTTGTGATAAAATATTTCACCATGCAACTCCCCACTTCCTCTGGGTAATTCTATGTGACCTGCAGAGACCAGGAAAGTCCAAGGGGTAGGCCTCTGCTCTGTGCTGAGCTTGCTAATCAAAGGGAGGACAGTCAGCGAGTAGGGATGCTGAGCTTTCCTTTCCTCTTCTGGAGTGAGCGTGGGTCAGGGTTTAGTACCGGAAGACCAGAGCCCTATGCTACTTCTGTAGTGAGGAGTTTAATTGCTTGAGATGGGGGAGTGATCTATTCCCGCTATCGTCCAGTTGGGAGCAGGATTCTGTGGGGTTAAAGTCAACACGCGTTATGCATTAGTGGCGATGTCCAGAAAGTTTTCAAGTTCTGTTAACTCATGTTCTAACAAATGGATTTGTGTTAAAACAACTTGCATTGAAACACATTGTGTAACATGAATGTATATGTTGTGAAATAACAATGATTTTCTCTCCAGAATAATAATGGGGAAATGCACGATGTACATAGTTGGTTTCCTTGAATGGAATGATATGACATTTTACTACAGTGTATATAATTGGGCAGGGGTGCGGCAGTAAACTTACTATAAAAAGTACTTTTGCATTTTATACTTTAAAACTTTCAAAAATGTTGTCTCCGAGTTGATGCTTTCAGTAGTCTGTTTCAGAGGCGGTTAGAGATGGCTAACACAAGGACCCAACTTACTGATTACATTATTTTTGTTTGCTGATATGTTTTGAAGGGTTTACATATGTAAATTGTATGTACATAATGAGATTAATAATATAAACTTGCTCGTCCCTCCCTTTCTCAATGCAATCTGATAGTTTTAATAAAATGTTTTCAATTAAGTGTGTGCTGCTTTTGGACTCACCTTCTTGCCTTAAAATGCTTGCAGAATGGTCTTAACCAAAACTAACGGAGCACTTCAGTGTTCCAATCAGTAACGCCTTATATTTACTTAGGGCCTTCAATAAGAAAACATCCCAAGCTGATTCACAGGAGCACCAGAAAACAAAGTCTGACACCAGGTCACGTAAGGAGATATTAAGTTAGATGACCAAAAGCCTGGTCAGAGAGATTTCATGGAATGTCTTAAAGGTGAAAAATGAGGTCGTAAGATGTTGGAGGGAATTCCAGAGCTTAGGGCTGAAGCAGCGGAAGCCACCAACTGATGGAGAGCTAAAAAACAGGGATGCTCTGAGCAGTATTAAAATCTGAGGGATGTGAGGCTGGAGGAGGTTGCAGAGATTGGGAGGGGTGAGGCCAAGGAAAGATTTGAAAACCAGGATGAGAATTTTAAAATGAAGATGTTGCTTGACCAGAAGCCAATGAAGGTTAGTGAGCAGAGGTGTGATGGGTCAACAGGACTTGGTGCAAGTTAAGAAATGGACAGCAGAGTATTGGATGATTTCAAATATGCAGGGAAGAATTTGGGAGACAAACAAGATGTGCGTTTAATACAGTCAAGTCTAGAGATAATGAAGGCACGGTTGACTGTTTCAGCAGCACATGAGCTACGGAGGTGGGAAAGGTAGTCTCGGAGATGGTGCGATAGGAAACATCAGTATTAAATGTTGAATCAGCAATTTGATAATTTAGCAACTTTGGAATCCCCGGGAGGTGGTGATCAGCCTCTGAAAACTCATACTGTGCAAGATGATGTAACCAAAGAGACAATCGATACATTAGAAATTGGAGGGGGCTAAGAACAGGTCCTTCGAGTATACGAGAGGTATCAGCATGGATGCAGGAAGAGACGCCATTGCAAGTGGCGCTCTGATAATTTGATAAGAATGGAACCAGCCAAGAGCAGTCCCACCCAGTAAGGGGATCAGGGGTTATGGGGAGAAGGCAGGAGAATGGGGATGAGAAAATATCAGCCACGATTGAATGGCGGAGCAGACTCGATGGGCCAAGTGGCCTAATTCTGCTCCTATGTCTTATGGATTATATTGGAGAGATGTTGGAAAAGAAAGTGTGGTCAACCGTGTCAAAGCTACTACTTGAAAGAAATCTGGAGATGTCATGTGGAACCAGAGAACGTTATGTCTTGTTTTTTGGAATTTACATGCTGATTCCGTCAGTATGATGAACTCCCATCATTCGCAGGTGTTCCTGGGAAATCTCATGAGGAGTGCCATCGTGAATGATGAACTTGCACACGCATGGGATGCGATTCCTACTTGGGGAAAGATGTGGGAAAGGTGAGATTTTAACAGTTTAACATGAGAATCTAAATCGCGGATGAGCGAAATGTTGGGATTTGATGGGAGTTGGCTTGACTTTCCAACTTTATCATCGAATTGAAGGCCATAATGGACACATCCTCCCTGGACTGCCAACTCTGATATCAATCTGTCCAGCCTGTTTAATGTAAACCCACAGGCCAGGTTTCCTGTCCCTGTGTTTACCATTATACTGACTGGAAGGAAGATGGTGGACTGTCAAAGATAGCACAAAAAGGCTCCATTTTGGTCATGGTTGTCACACCTTGCAACATATTGTGTATTTTCTCAAAAGATTATATGAAACAGCAGTGGTCATGGCTGCTTTCATTTCTGCACATTGATGCAAAAGACACAATAGTGCCAATGGTGGAAATCAGAAATATAAACACAATGCTCAGGTCAGGCAGCATCTGTGGGGAGAGGAACAATTAATTTTTGAAGTCTTTATCTTTTGTCGGACCTGATGAAAGGTCAGAGATTTAATAGATTTGTAGCATGTACAGAGGTAGTGAAAGGACAGATAGGAGAGAAAAGGGAAGGTCCACGATGGGATGAAAGGCAAGAATTATTAATTTTTGTCTCTTTACCACCCCTTTTGTCATTTAATCTGGAGGAAGTGTAAATAGCAACATCAGAAACATTAGCAGCACCTTAGATCAGAAAATGGGGGCAATGGCCATGCTCTGAAATGTTTGAGTCCAATAGGCTTGGTAGGTGCTTATAAGAAAGAATGTTTCTTGAGCTTGCATTAAGCTTTGTTGGAGCGGGTTAGGAGGCAGAGGTGGAATGGAAAATTAAAATGGTATGTGACTGCAAGCTCATGGCCATACGTGACCATCTCCAACAAGAGCGAATCTAGCTATCTCCCCTTCTCATTCAATGGCATTACCATTGCTGAATCCCCCACTATCAACATCCTGGAGATTACCATTCACCACAAACTAAACTGGACTAGACATATAAATACTGCGACTACCAGAGCAGGTCAGAGGCTCGGAATCCTGCAGCAGGTAACTCACTCCCTAACTCCCCAAAGCCTGTCCACCATCTACAAGGCACAAGTTGGGGTGTGATGGAATACTCCCCACTTGCCTGGATGAGTGCAGCTCCAACATTCAAGAAGCTCAACACCTCCAGGACAAAGCAGGCCGCTTGATTGGCACTCCTTCCACAAACATTCACTCCCTCCACCACTGACACACAGTAGCAGCAGTGTGTGCCATCTACAAGATGCACTGCAGGAACTCACCAAGGCTCCTTAGGCAGCACCTTCGAAATCCATGACCACTACCATCTCGAAGGACAAGGGCAGCAGAAATGTGGAAATACCACCATCTGGAAATTCCCCTCTGGCTCACCACCACCTCTGAAGGGCAATTAGGGAAGAGCAGTTAATGCTGGTCTAGCCAGCATTATAATGTAAATTATTCTTTTTTAACGTTTGGTCACACTGCAGTGTGAACAGTGAATAATTAATTGAAACAAGTAGCAGTAAGTCTCAGTTTTGTATGGAAAGGGTATTTAGGATCATGGACAGTGTATAAAGTACAATTCATATACTCTTGTATGTCATAGAATCATTGGCCTCCCCTCGCACTAGAGGATAGATTTTACATCCTCGGCACTTCAATTGGAAGATGTGGGAAGGGTTGGAATGCTGAGGGTGATAGAGAAAGAGACTCGGGGGCTGTGGAGCCAAAATGCTGAAAGGGGAGGGGAGAGGTGTTTAGTGGCATGGGGGGGGGGGGGGGGGTTGAAACAATGGAGGATGATATTGAATGTGATCACTAATGTGTGGATAGAGGACAATGGGAACCCTGAGGTGGTTCTAGGAGGGAGGAGAAGGAGTAAAAGCAGAATGCTGGAACTGGGACAGACACAGTGGAGGACCCCCGTCAACCATGGTGGGGGGGATTCCTTGATTGAGGAACACAAGGCATATCAGAAGCACTGATATGGAAGGTGGCATTATCAAAACAGACGGAGACGAAGGCAATGGAAAACACTCCATTCTTGACCATGTTCAAAATTTTATGGTGGATTAATTCTGCTCAGTCCCCTCAGTGAGGCATCTGTTACCTTTGATCTGTTGATTGTCATCGACCAAAATAGAATTAAATTGAACCCAATTGGTGGTAAGTACTAATTTTAGCACCTAGTTTTCTTCATGGAAGATGAAAAGCCACTTAGAGCAGAATTGTGCTGTGCCATATCACAAATAAAAGCTAACATACTTTTTCATAAAATCCACTTGGTGTGTTACAAACTTTTATTCATAACCAGTAAATTGATTGTCAGCAGCCAGTCAGTTAAAAGCCCCCCCCCCCCGATATGAAAGCATAATAGGTGGAGTATGTTTTACTATATACAGATCTAAGAATTTCTTACTGCTCTTACATGCAGCCTAGCAGAGCTTTCTTTAATGTATTTTATTCCAAACATATTCAAAATAAGTACAAAAGCATAAATAAGTCAGAAAACTTTCTCCACATCTAATGTTTTACAGTTTGTACAAGTTTTTCCCCCTTTTCACACCCCCTTCCTACGATGAACAATTCCTCAAACATGGTCGTGAAAAGTCTCCACCATGTCTCAAAACCCTCCGCTGATCCCCTCAATTGCAACTTTTTAAAAAAAATTTGAATACCCAATTGTTTTTTCAAATTAAGGGGCAATTTTGCATGGCCAATTCACCTACTCTGTACACCTTTGAGTTGAGGGGGTGAGACCCACGCAGACACTGGGAGAATGTGCAAACTTCACACGGACAGTGACCCGGGGGTCATTCTAACCCGGGTCCTCGGTGACGTGAGACAGCAGTGCTAACCACTGTGCCACCGTGCCGCCCGTCCTCAATTGAAACTTAATCTTCTCCAAGCGGTGTTGTCGACTACCATTCCAGCAAAATCCTTTGCCAGGCAACGAGAGGTGAAGGCCACGACACCGGCCTTCCTCCCATCCATCAGCTCCGGCATTTCCAATATCCCAAAGATCGCCACCATCAGGTCCGGCCAGTCTCTACCACCACAATCTTTGATAGCGTCCCGAACACTCTCGCCCAGAACCTCTCCACACTCTAATCATGGACTGGGCTCTCAGTATATCTTCTTGGTGCCAGTGGCAACACCGCCTTCATGGCCCTTAGGCTGGACCTCCTACAGAACTCCTCCACCATCCTAACCCATTTTAACCCCTCTCTTTCCCACCACCACCTCACTTTCTCCACATTCGCTGCCCAATAACAATGCAGCAAATTCAGTAACGCCAGCTACCCCTTTCTGCCTCTGCCTCAGTAGCAGGGCCCTCGGTACCTTTCCCGCCCATATAAACTCCAAGATTGCTGCATCCAGCTTCAGGAAAAAGGCCTTTGGAATGAAGATCGGGAGGGTCTGGAATATGAATAGGAACCTGGGCAGGGCATTCATCTTTACCACTTGAACCCTCCCCGTCAACGTCAGGTGTAACGTATCCCACCACCTAACGTCCTCTTTCAACTTTTAAGTTCCATTTGAACATTGTCTCCCACTCTCCCGTCACCTTGACCCCCAGATATCTGAACCGATTCCTGGCCACCCTAAATGGCAACACACTTAAATTGGCTCCCAGACCCGCCTCGTTCACTGGAAACACCTCGCTTTTCCCCACATTCAACTCATAGCCCAAGAAGGCCCCGGACCTCTCAATAAGCCCATAATTCTCCCATACCCTCCAACGGGTCTGAGAAGGTCGTCTGCATACAGCAACACCGTGTTCCCCACTCCCCCTCGTAATCCCCTGCCACTTCGCTGACCCCCTAAGGGCCATCACAAAGGGCTCTTGCTAGCGCGAACAACAGCGCCGACAGTGGACACCGCTGCCTCGTTCCCCTTTGCAACACAAAGCTCTGTGAACTGATCTCATTTGTCCGTACGTCGCTACCGGAGCCATGTACAACAGACACACCCATGCCACAAACTTCCCAGAACCTCAAACAGGTACCGCCATGCCACCCGGTCGAAAGCCTTCTCCGTGGCCTTAGATACCACTACTTCCGGTACCCGTCCCCTCGGTGGGGTCATGATCACATTCAGTAACTGCCTAATATTACTGGAAAATTCCATTCACGAAGCCCGTTTGGTCCTCTGTAACCACCTCCAGAACGCATCCTTCCATCCTCCCCGCCACGAACTTAGCCAACACTTTCACATCTGTATTCAACAGTGATATGGGCCTATATGACTAGTGGGTCCTTCCCTTTCTTTGGAATTAACATGATTGTCACTGTGTCAGTATCTCCGGCAGCTTCTCCTTCTCCAGTGCCTCGCTAAACGCCCCCAATAAATGTGGTGTCAACTCCATTGCAACCTCCTTATAGAACTCTGCCGGGTAACCGTCCGGCCCCAGGGCCTTCCCTTTTATGCTCTCCATCACCTCGCAACCCTAATGTCTCCTCCAGCGCCTGTCTCTTTTCCTCATCCAGCCGTTGGAATTCCAACCCATCCAGAAACCGCCCCATATCCCGTTTCTCACATCGAGATCGAATTTTCCCTGTCCACCTCGACTATCTCATCCAATAATTGTCCATACTCCTCTCTCCTCTTCCTATCTCTGTGCGCATTGACTAAGATAATCTCCTCCCAAACTATTGCCTTCAATGCCGCCCAGAATGTGGCCACCGATAACTCGCTGTTCTGGTTCAGCTCCACGCCGTCCTTAATCACCGACTGCACCTTATTGCAGAACCCCCTGTTTGCTAAAAGCCCCGAATTTAGCTAGTTTAGCACACTGGGCTAAATCGCTGGCTTTTAAGGCAGGCCAGCAGCACGGTTCGATTCCCGTACCAGCCTCTCCAAACAGGCGCCGGAATGTGGCGACTAGGGGCTTTTCACAGTAACTTCATTTGAAGCCTACTTGTGACAATAAGCAAATTTCATTTCATCCCGGCCTCTGTTCCTGCCTCGAGCTAAGTCGAACCTCCAGCCAGTGTGGTGCATGTTCAGAAATCACAATTCTCACATACTCGCTCTTCTCCCCCCCGCCCTCTCCCTCCCCCTCAACCCTCCCCCCCCCCCCCCCCCCACTCCCTCGTCCCACCCCCCCACCCCCACACACACACATCCCCCCCCCCCCCCCCCCCCCCTCACCCCCACTCCCTCCTCCCACCCACCCCTCATTTAGGCTAATGATACAAAGCCATCAGTTCAAATCCCAATAACATTTAAATTTGACTACTTAAATAAATCTGGTATGAAAAGCGGGCCTAAAAGCAGGTAACCATTGCCCTAAAAACCATCTGGTTCACTAATGCCCTTCGGGGAGGAAACCTGCTGTCCTTACCTGGGTCTGGCGTACATGGAACTCCAGACCCACAACAATGTAGTTGACGTAAACTGCCCTCAGAAATGGCCTGACAAGCCACTCAGTTGCACCAAACCACTATATAAAAAAAATTAAACTGGATGGACCACCTACTGGCATCAACCTATGAACAGCAATGATTAAGTCACATCCTGTCCCTTCAACCCAACAACGTCCTTCTCACTGATATTTGCAAGTTTGTGCCAACATTGGGAGAGTTGTCCCACAGACTAATCAAGTTACAGCTTAACAGTCATTCACAGTATCATATATTTCTGCCAATATGGCAGACTTTACCATCACCATTGCTGTGTTATGTCCTGTCCCAAGAGCAGGCCAGACCCAGGGGACATGGTAGCACAGTGGTATACAGTTGGGAAGTGTCATGATATTCAGGTAAACATCATGGTACAAACATACATACATACTGATGGACAGATCAACGGACCAATCAACACACACACCACAGCCAATCACAGGCAAGAGCATACACAGTACAAAACAGGGAACACGACACTTCCCGGGCATTCAGGCAGGAGACAGCTCGGCACAGGGCTCACAGCAAGCCACTCAGACATCCACCATGTGCTGAGTGCCACTCCAAGATAGTATTAGGAATAGGTCCACGGATTCTAGGGTTATAATCGAACCTCAGTAACCAGTTTACCACAGTAAATAAATGTTAGTAATAAAACTGAGTTGTACCATTCGCAACCGCGTTGGTTCGTCTGTGTAGCAGAGTACCAACACATCATAGTACCAGGAGTAACTGTGGGACCTACCTACGAATCCTCCGGAATCTGCCATCCTGCGCCAAGGACACCGTCAGTACACCGCAGCCGCTACAAGTCGCTGGAAACCTCGGCGTCAATTGGAAGCTGTTCACACAGCGCTTCCAGCTCTTCCTGGAAGCCAACGAAAAGGAGAGCGCTTCTGACACCAGAAAGATCGCCATCCTCCTCTCCATGGCAGGTCAACACGCCATCCATGTCTACAACTCCCTGGTGTTCGCGGAAGGTGAGGACAAGACCAAGTACAAGACAGTCCTTCTCAAACTGGACCAACACTTTAAGGTCGAGGTCAATGAGAGTTTTGAGAGGTATCTCTTCCAGCAGCGCCTGCAGGGTAAGGATGAGCCCTTTCAATCCTTCCTTACGCACCTCCGTATCCTCGCGCAGTCCTGCGGTTATGACACCACCTCTGATTCAATGATTCGGGACCAGATTGTTTTTGGGGTCACCTCGGGCACCCTACGCCAGCAGCTCTTAAAAATTAAAGGCCTCACCCTACCCTCCGCAATCGAAGCCTGTGTCCTGCATGAAAACGCGACCAGCCGCTACTCCCAATTTCAAACGGCTGTGTCGGCGCGGCAAGGGTCCTACGCAGCCGGATTGGTGAGGCAGGCGTCCTACGAGGCCGAACGGGTCCAGGCGATCGAGTTCCTCCCGGCCCGCGACCCGGACGAGGGCGGCCATTTCGCGCGCTTTTCGAGGCCTCCCGCGTTTGTGCGCGCCAAAAACGACGTCGACACAGAGGGATGTGATGCACAGGCGCACTCGACGCAAGACTGAACTGCGCATGAGCGGTGGCGCAACGAACGCCATGACGTCACGACGTGCGGCAACTGCGGAGCCGCACATTTAAAGCAGCAATGTCCGGCAAGAAACCGACAACGCTGTGGCAAGGTGGGCCACTATGCTGCCTGCTGTTGAGCAGCTCAACCTGCCAATGTTCCCCAATTCCGACAACCTCGCAGGGACGTGCGGACCATTCAGCCTCCTTACTACGAGTCGTGCCCAGACGATATCCAGACCAGTGACACAGACGACTGGGACGCCTTCCGTGTTGCGGTCATTGATGGGAACCGGATGTCTCCAGCCAGGACCCACCAGCCGTTGCAAGTGAACACTGTCAATCCGGGTGATGAATGGTGTGCCACCCTAACGGTCAACCTGAATTCGTCGCCCACCTACTAGACTGGACTTATGAGCCTGTTTGTACATTGAACTCATAATACCACTGTGTTAATATGTTTCTGTTCTTCCTTGTCGTTACAGGAGTTCGTTTTGTTGTTCAACATTTCCCCTTTCTTTGTTTATGGTACAACATCGTTGTTATGTTGCACCCGACATCGCCCCTTGTATATAGTTTAGCCCCATGTACATGCTGTAGATATTGCACACACACACATTCAGCTGCACTCAGTACACATCTCTATTTATAACCACATAGGCATATGTTCTTGTAAAAAAGGGGGGATGTCATGATATTCAGGTAAACATCATGGTACAAACATACATACATACTGATGGACAGATCAACGGACCAATCAACACACACAACACCACAGCCAATCACAGGCAAGAGCATACACAGTACAAAACAGGGAACACGACACTTCCCAGGCATTCCAGCAGGAGACAGCTCAGGGCACAGGGCTCACAGCAAGCCACTCAGACATCCACCATATGCTGAGTGCCACTCCAAGATAGTATTAGGAATAGGTCCACAGATTCTAGGGTTATGATCAAACCTCCGTAACCAGTTTACCACTGTAAATAAATGTTAGTAATAAAACTGAGTTGTACCATTCGCAACCGTGTTGGTTCGTCTGTGTAGCAGAGTACCCAACACTTCTTCATGTCGAAAACTACTCAGAAGAAGCAAGTGCACAGAATGTACGCTGGATGTGCATCACCAAGAGTGGCTTGGTAGCACCACTTTTCACTGAGTTGGCCAAGCCCTCAAGGGCACAGCTGATAGACCAGGAAGCCTCCGAGAGAATCATGAAGAGGGAAAAATCTGTTTGACCTTATCCTCATCAATTTGCATTTTGCAGATGTAGCTCTCCGTGACCCTATCGGTCGGGGAGACCTTGTCTTCACACTGACTTTGGTCTCCATTGTGATGCGTGACAATACCAGTATTGAATGGTCAGATCTAGCAACTCAAAGCCGACATTTATGAAGTGCTACGGGCTATCAAGAGCAAGAGAACTTCATATCACCACAGAAAGAACCTCGTTGGCCAGAATATCCCTCATTCATCTTCAAACCAGGAGACCATTCCTGGTTCGGTGAGGAGAGTTCAAAAGTATGACTGGAGCAGTGAAACAAACAACTGTAAGGACTGACATCCCAAAAGGTTAGGAAGTAACTATTTGGATGTACTTTACATTGGTTAAATCACTTACCTTTTATTTGTGTAATTTCTGCCCCAGCTAAGAACCAATCTAAGTATTTTGAAGGCACACAGAGACTTGACAATGCACTCTGGAAAGTGAAGAATCTCTAACATCAGTCTATTATTCTTGCAGAGTTTTATTGCATGTCCTTTGCTCCTCCCTAATCTGTCAACCTTTACATCAATAAATATACAATCCAGCCCTTCAATAAGTTTATCTGGCCACATCTAAATCTACTGTACCCTAAGTACATCCAGGTGTTAAATCTTATCGAAGGAACTCAAGTTCTTTCTCCGTGGTGTAGCCATCTGGGATGGCCGCCCAAAAGAGTGCGAAAGCCCCCCGAGTATAAAGGAAGAGTTCGCCATATGTTCGCTCTCTTTTGGCCTTGGTACCCCGGTCACGGCCATTGCCAACTGCAGCAACACCAGAAGCAAGTTTGAGTTCAACGCCCGCTACCAGACGGATGAGCCCAGCTGAGCAGCAGTTACCCCTTCAAACCCAAGAGATCCGGAATTGAACAGCGGCCACTGTTTCCTGACCTAAGCCGGGTGCATGAAGTTAAGTACAGGTTGTCTTAGTAATAGGTGTAGTTGACTAGTGGTGTTTATGTTGCATGACTGATTGTATGTAAATAAAGTACCCTTGACCTTAAACTAACTAACTGGTGTTCAGCTCTTTGATCGATAGCCGGTTGAAACTTGTGGTGGTATCATTCGATACCTGGCGACTCTAGGCATTCGGACATATAGAAAGAAGGCAAATCCACTGATTGCCCTAATTGGAACAGAGCCACTGAAAAGACCAAGTAGTAGCGATAAATCGACAACAGTTATTGGCGACACCTGACGGGACTCGACCCAGAAGTGACCGTGTCACTCCGAGAGAACCAACATAAGCATTTGAATTAGAATCCAAATTGGCAAAGTAAAGAAACCACAAGCGAGACCAGTATCGATCAAACCTCCAAATTCGGAAGTGTGTAATTTGCATGCGTACTAACAGAGGGATATCAGGTAAACTTGATAGATTTTGTTGCGTGAAACTTTCGGGAGTTGCGTAAACCGGAAAATAGCTTAAGCCGTACCCGTGTTTGCATCACCGCTTTACTCCCCCTTGTTCCAAATTTCCGATAAGAGACAGAAGAGTATTTGTAGGGATGGCCTTATGCATCCACAAGAGCCCGAGGTCGCAGCGGCCAACAGATCGGAACAGTGTCCCGTATGGGAAGAAGAGATCAGGAAGTACCTAAAGGGGAAAGGATGGCCCCTATTGCCTGAGCTTTGCGCGAATGAAGAGACAGGTCCTGACAGCATAGGACAGACTTGGTGGGACAGCCTGACCGAGATCCATAAAAAGAGTTTGACTAAGGTTCGTAAGCCGATGGCAATCGTGTCCTGTCTGGCACAATTACGAGGCACAGAGGAGGTCGTTCCAGAAAGAGATTTGGCCCACTACGGATACTATTACCCCTATTGGCTTTACAGGTCACCTCCAGCAGGGACACATCACAGCCCCTGTGGACGTACAGCTCGGTAATATTAGGACAAAACATTCGGTTGTTTTCGTAGACTTGCCCCAGGCAGCAGAACACATTCTAGGTATCAATTTCATGAGTACACACAACCTTTCATTCGACCCAGTCAATCGATGCATCTGGAAAATGGCTAGAGCAGCACGAGCCCCCGCCAGGCTCACAGTAGGAGATTATGCCCATAGAATCAGCTCAGTAGGAGAGTACTGGTTTGATCCACAAACCATCACCACAGACAAAGCAGTTAGAGAGGTCTTGAAAAGACATAAGATAGCATTTGCCAGCACAAGCATGACAGCGGTAAAATCCCAGGTGTTGTAAACATTACAGGTCCCGATCCCAAGCCCCAGAAACAGTACGGCTTCCCCCAGCAAGCTGAGGGAGAGATAGCCAAGGTAATTCAAAGCTTATTGACACAAGGCGTGATTCGACCCGTTGCATCGACGAATAATGCCCCGATTTGGCCCGTAAGAAAACCCGATGGATCATGGCGACTGACCATCGACTACAGAGAGTTGAACAAAGTGACTCCCCTAGCAGCTCCCACCGTTGCCACAAGTCCCAAGACCATGTTGAGACAGGGACCCCAGTCGAAATTTGTTTCGGTATTAGACATCACTAATGGCTTTTAGTCCATACCACTGGACAAAGCATGCCAGTATAAATTCGCGTTCACCTTCCAGGGACAGCAGTATACGTGGACGTGCCTTCCACAACTCCCCCTCCATTTTCCACAGACAATTGGCAAACGGCTTATCTAAAATCGGAACCATATCGACGGATTCGCCACAAAGGACCCCACTCTCCGATTTACTAAAGAAACAGGCACCATGGAAATGGCTTCCACAGCACACGGTTGCCATGGATGCATTGAAACACGCCCTGAGCACAGCCCCCGCTTTGCAGGCCCCAGATCCCCACTCCCCGTATGCAATAGAGGTAGCGACCACAGATCGCACCCTTTCGGCCGTACTCCAGAAGGAAAGGCACGATCGTCTGGGACCCTTGGCCTATCCCTCACGAGTCTTAGATCCGGTCGAACAAGGATTTTCAGCCTGTGAGAGGCGCCTGTTAGCAGTTTTCTGGGCGGTACAGCACTTCTCGTACATAACCGGACTCAACCCAGTCACCATTTTGACCGAGCACACCCCGACACAGCTTTTATTGGACGGCAGACTAAAAGATGGCACAGTAAGCCAAATTCGAGCAGCGCGATGGACCCTACTCCTACAAGGACGCGACATCACGGTCAAACGGACCAAAACGCACACGTTTCTGGCCGATAACTTGCATTATTCAGGAACCCCACGAGTGCGAGATCATAGCCCCAAAACACACCACAGGACCCTTTGTTCCAGTGTCGGTACCACGAAAGACAGGTATTGGACCCCAGCCCACAGACAAAGCCCTGAGAATTTATGTAGACGGATCCTCCACAGTCCTTGAGGGAAAAAGGATAACAGACTGGTGGCATTTATGTAGAGGATGCACAGGGATGTGCTTTAGAAGAGATCGCTTTAAAGTTGCCTGGACACTTAGGTTCGCAGGTAGCCGAGTTAGCAGCCAATACTTACATTGTCCAACACCCCGATTCATTCCTGACCCCTGCAGACATATATTTGGACAATTTATACGTCTGCAACAGCCTTACGGAGTTCCTACCCCTGTGGGAATCAAGAGGATTTATTTCCGCGGACGGAAAACCTCTACCCTCAGCCCCACTACTAAAACATATCCTTCAGACAGCTAAAGGCAGAGAATAAAGCATCATCAAAGTACAAAGTCAGACTTCTGATGACGGTGGGCGGGAGGCAGCCGCACAATGGAGGGCTCCCGTTCGGCAACGGCATTTTCGGGGCTTTAAGCCAGGATCCGCGGAGGCGGCAGAAGCAGGGAGAAGGCACGGAGGAGGCACAGTGAAGACACAGGAGGAAAAAAAGAACAAAGAAAAATGTCGAGGGTGAGCAAGAAAACGGCCGGAAAAAAAACAGCTGGAGGTCCGTCGGGGAGTGGAAAGGTCACCGCGGGGTCACCAGGAAAAATGGAGGCTGGAGCACCAGGGAAGGCCGCACTGCTTACGGCTGAAGAAATAACTAAGGTGATGGCTGCGGAATTTGAAAAGCAGTTGGCGCAGATTGCGAAATGCATGGAGACGGTGCGGAAGGAGATGAGGGAGGTTTTGAGTGTGCTGGTGGAGGAGGCGGTTTCCCCGGTGAGGACGGCGGTGGCGAGCGCAGTGGCGGAGGTGCGAGAGCAAGGGGAGGCGCTGAAGGAAGTGGAGGAGACATTATTGCAGCATGGTGATCAACTTGCCTCGATGGGGAAAGAGATGCGGAAGGTGATGGGTACTAACAAGGATCTGCGAGGAAAAACGGAAGACCTGGAAAACAGATCCAGGCAACAGAATTTGAGGATTGTGGGGCTGCCCGAAGGAGTTGAAGGACCGAAGCCGACTGAGTATTTTGCCGCGATGCTGGCAAAACTATTGGGGGAAGGGGAGGATCCCTCCCGATATGAATTGGATCGGGCTCATCGGTCGTGGAGGCCTGTACCAAAGGCGAGTGAGCCGCCAAGGGCAGAGACTCTGTGCTTCCGTAGGTACAGGGTGAAGGAGAAGGTCCTGAGCTGGGCCAAGCAGAAGCGGGTGGTGCAGTGGGCTGGAGCTGGTATACGTGTATACCAGGACTTTACGGTGGAGCTGGCAAGGAGGCGGGCTGCCTTCAACCAGGTGAAGAGGGCACTGTACATTAGCAAGGTGCGGTGCGGCATTGTATATCCAGCGAAGCTGAGGGTGACTTACAAGCTCAGGGACTTTTATTTTGGAACGGCGGAAGCAGCGGAGGATTTTGCGAAAGCAGAAGGACTGTGGCAGAACTGAGAAATTGGGGAATGGCCATGTGCCGATGTAACCTCATGACTGTATTTTCTTCTTTTTTGTATCACTGCGCGCGGGTGTAGAGATTAAAGGAGCCAATGTGGTATATATTTGGACAAGGGAAGGGCTGGGACTTTCACTCGAAATGAGAGTTCTTTGGGGTGTAGGTGGATATGCGGGGTTTGTGTGCTAAAAGGGGATCTTTGGGCTTTCCTAGGGCCGGGCAAGTGGGAAAGGAACCCGGTTTAAGCCGGCCAGCGAACGGGAGTGAGGTGGGGGGAGGGGCTGCGGCCATCGGAGCCTGGCAGAACAGGGTCCGAGTGGTCTAGCCGGGGTGGAAAGAACCGAGGTTGGGAGGAGGAGTTTTCCAAGAGGCAGTGGAAGGGAGGAGCTGGAGACCTGCGGTGGGGGGTGGGTGGGGGGTGGGAGAGCTATGTAAGATTAAGGGTGACTATGGGTAATCCCTGATTCCTTTTTGTCATTTGTTTTTGTAAACATGCGGGTTGAGGTTCGGGGGTTGGTGGGTAGATGGGATCGTTGTTATTATGGGAACTGACATCTCTTGCTGATTATTGTTGATGGATGTAAATGTGGGACAAAATGTGAAAAAGGAGAATAAAAAAAACGAAGTCACCATCGTTCCTCCCCACTCGGTAACGTGAAAGCTGACGCCCTAGCGAAGGCAGGCTCACGACATGGCCACTTTTGGCAACCCCCCGAGAGTGCCCCAGTACATGCGGTCCAGGTCTCACAGACCAACATCCAAGACCTAGCTCAGGCACAGAAAGAAGATGAAGCATTAAAGGAGATTTTAAAAGGAACCTTCCCAGCCCCCTCTGAAAAATTTAGAAATCCTTTGATGGTCCATGAGGGAATCGTTCTCAAAGATGGAGTTTATGTAGTCTCCACCCAGGACAGAAACGAGATCATCTGTAAGTTCCATGACGGACTTGGACATCAAGGGATTGAGTCCACCCTTGCCCACCTCAGACCCCTCTGCTGGTGGCCCGAGTTGAAAACCGACGTGTCCCACTACGTCAAAAATTGTTTCATTTGTGCTCAAAACAACCCCGATAGGTATGCGAGAAAAGCCCAGCTACGACACACCCGCCCTGTAAATGGCCCGTGGACAAACCTTCAATTAGATTACATTGGTCCCCTTCCCCCCTGCAGAAATGGTTACAGGTATGTGTTACTGGTGATAGACACATTTACGAAATGGGTCGAAGCGTTCCCATTGAGAACAAACACAGCCAAGGCCACCGCAAAGGTCTTAACAGAACAGATTTTTACAAAATGGGGACTCCCCCGTAGTATTGAATTGGACCAAGGTTCCCACTTTACGGGAAGGGTCATGAAAAATGTTATGACAATATTTGGAATTGAACAAAAGTTCCACATTGCCTATCACCCGCAGTCCAGCGGCATTGTGGAGCGCATGAATCATTTGCTGAATGCCACCCTTAGGAAAATGGTGCAGCAGCACAACACAACATGGGACACAGTGCTCCCATTCGCACTGATGTTTATCAGGAACACAGTGTCGAGCTCAACAGGATATGCCCCCCACACCCTCATGACCGGACGATCCATGAAGGTTACTAAATACTTATTCGGACTTGATTTGGTCAGCCCCGCAGTCACCGCCCTAACCCATGAGAAAGCAGTCCAGCACATGGTAGAGAATATTAAAGCAGCACAGTTCGTTGCAGCTGTTTGACTAGGCGCTAAACGAAAGCAGAGTAAGGCCTGCTTTGACAAACATTACACCCGACAGAGTATACAGTCGGACAGCAGGTAATGATCACCTTGTACAACCCTAGTTCGTTCCTCTCCCCAAAATTTGCAGGACCCAATTCAATTTCAGACAAGGCAAGCCCCTTGGTTTATAAAATCACGTTTCCAAACGGAAAATCAGGATGGTTCCATGTAAATCAGCTTAAGGTTTACGGAACGCAGTGCAGCCACTCACACCACCTCTCACTGACGATGGCAGACAATGAGGGCCTGCCCACTGACAACCCGAGTTCCCCCTCCCCCAGCAGCAGGTCCACAGACACGAGCTTGACCACACCCCCAGGATCAAATTTCACCCTGACGCTTGATTCGGCTGCTAGTGACAGCAACAGCGACAGCACTACTGAAGCCCCTGAGAGACCTGAACAAAGATCCCTCGAACCAGGCCCTAGACACTACAGGCCCAAACACCCCGACGACGATAAAGTCAGTCCCTTTGAAACAATTTATCTGCCCACTCTGGAACCTGACCCGCCACCCGACCATAGCGACACCCCCTGACAACCTCCCTACGGACCATGAAGCACTGGCACCGTGACAATTCCTGTCGCTTGACGAGAAATGACGAAATGGACCCCACATCGGCACACGCCGTGTTAGCACGCAAATTCCATGAAGGAGTTTGGCACCCGGGAGATGGTGACAGCTACGAGTCTGACTCCCACCATGGTAACCCCTTTGCAAATCCTTTTGAAACGGAATCTTGAGGTGTCCAGATGATGAGAGTCAGGAAGCGATGGAGATTTACGGTGTCCTGTACCCTGATGGAGCCTGCCCACTTTTCTTTCTTTAATTTGTTATTTTTTAAAATGTTGAATGTTTGTTTATTTGTGCGACTACTCGTGTCGATCTCACTGAATGTCTTGATATAGTTTTTTCTTTTGGTCTCACACCAAATTTCTTGATGCACTCATAATTACTCTTCTGACACCACATGGCAGTTAGTGAAACAAGTTTGTCGGCAACCCATATAGTTACAAATTCGTACCGCTCTTGGAAGGTCACTCAGGCAGTTCAGTAACGGCATTGATCCCCGCCCTGCCTGGGGATCCCTTATACATTTGGTCAGCCAAGCTCGGGTAGTGGAGCAACAGCACTGATCACCACCCTACCCGGGGATCCCACCCATTCTTGCCCTGCCACGGATCATACGCACCACCCCATTCGACTACTTGGTTTCAAAACTCTTTTCCTGGGTTTTTTTTCCGAGTCCTGTGGTTTAAAGAATGCTCTTTGCCATTACTTTTGCCCTTCCCGGAAACCCTTCGGTTGCTATTCCCTCACATACTATTTACATGCAAGAAACACTTGGTTGGAAAAACAAGTTTGCAGAGGACGGAGAAATTGTCCGCCCACTCAGCTCATCGACCACAGGCTGCGAGAGTGCTCGCACTGTGACACAGAACTTTTTTGGGATGTCTTGTCTCCGCAAATGGTTGTTTAAAAAATAGAGGGAGTCACATATGGTGACGTTTATAATGGAAGAATTGACGTTAAAGAGACACAGACGGAAATACAAGATGTTAAACAACACGATGATAACAGACACTATGCTTGTTCCCTTCGAGAGATACAAAGACACTCGACGGTGACGGAAAACCAAAACAAGATGAAGACGACCCTGATAATCGGCATCATGATCGTCGCTGGAACAGTCCAGTTGCGCGCGTTACCCACTTCTACCCCCCTCACCACACAGGCCCCAAACACGACTACCCAACACAACACCCCCAGCCCGGACACCACACCGCACACATACCCAGCCACCGATATCCCCACATGGTGTGAGAACCTCATCAAGTGGTATTCACTGTCCTACACAGTGGGAGCCTTACTAATAATAACCATATTGTACAGTGTCATTCAGACAATTAGATTGCGGAAATGGAGACGGAGAGCCTCCCGCCCCCCCAGTATGTACATTTAGAGCCCCTTTCCTCGGACTCCAGCAAACCCCACACTCTTTCTGAACCTTTTCTTTAATAAATTCCGCGGTTGTTGTTTTGTGAATAATGTTTATTTTTCTGTGTATTTAAGTGTCAGTGATGCTGCGATCGGATATTTTTTTGTATTGTAACATAAGTTTTGGATTGTGGATAGCAGCATGAGTGTAGTCTAGTTAGAGACAGTTAGAGGTCCCCCTTTTACTGAATGTTAAATGGCCCCCTAGAGATTCTTAGACATCTGCTGTTTAGGGAAATTAGGTAAATGTTTTTGGACCCATAGGACAGAGTAGAATAGAACCTGTCATTGGTTAAGGGTACCCAGCACCCAAGAGAACAAAGAAGTCCCTGTATGGTGATCCTTCTCGCTTTGTGTTGAGGATCAAGAGGATGGAGTGTAGCCATCTGGGATGGCCACTTCCAACTAGGTACAGAGCAACTCGCAAAGACTGATGGGTAACATGGACAAGCTAAGAGTCAGGCAGGCTCAGAGCCTGAAATGCATATTTGTCAGCAAAGTCCAGACGGCATCGAAACTCCGTTAATGCATGTTAATCAGGCCGATTAGCAGGTGATGGCCCCTCTCCCCCAACAGAAAGGACTGGTACTCCAGCAACCGGGACAGTCCCAGACATTTTGGCGCCACTCCCTGTCCAAGGGAAATGCAAACATCGGGGTCAATGACCACTTGAGACACGCCCAGCCATCAAGATCCCCGCCCACTTATTGGTTCAGGAATCAAACAGAGTGATCAGGGATCACCCAGTTAGTAAGGCCCAAATCAAAGGACCGCCCAAAAGAGCATGAAAGCCCCCCCGAGTATAAAGGAAGAGTTCGCCATATGTTCGCTCTCTTTTGGCCTTGGTACCCCGGTCACGGCCATCGCCAACTGCAGCAACACCAGAAGCAAGTTTGAGTTCAACGTCTACTACCAGACGGATGAGCCCAGCTGAGCAGCAGTTACCACTTCAAACCCAAGAGATCCAGAATTGAACAGCGGCCACTGTTTCCTGACCTAAGCCGGGTGCCCGAAGTTAAGATCAGGTTGTCTTAGTAATAGGTGTAGTTAACTAGTAGTGTTTATGTTGCATGAGTAGTTGTGTGTAAATAAAGTACCCTTGATCTTGAGCTAGCTAACTGGTGTTTGGCTCTGATCGGCAGCCGGTTGAAACTTGTGGTGGTATCATTTGATACCTGGCGACTCTAAGCATTCGGACATAGACAATATAGAAAGAAGGCAAATCCACTGATTGCCCTAATTGGAACAGAGCCACAGAAAAGACCAAGTAGTAGAGATAAATCAACAACAGTGGCCACTATATGACTCACCAAATGACTTGGGTCACTTGGTAGCTTTCTCACTTCTGAGTCAGAAGGTTGAGGGTTCAAGTCCCATATCAGAGACTTGAGCATAAAATCTGGGCTGACACTCCAGTGCAGGACTGAGGGAATGCAGGACTGAGGGAATGCTGCACTGATAGAGGTACCCATCTTTCAGACAAGGCATTAATCTGAGGCTCTGCGTAGCCCCTCAAGCGCACATTAAAGATCCCGTGGAACTATTTTGAAGAGCAGCAGGGGTGCTATCCCCAGAGTCCTGGCCGATATGCATTCCTCAATCAACATCACAAACACAGATGATCTGGCCATGATTGTCACTGCTGTTTGTGGGAGCTTGTCTTTTGTAAATAAAATGCTGCATTTCCTCCACTGTGACAGTGACTATACTTAACTCCTGAGTTGGCTGGAAAGTGCTTGTGGATATCCTGAGGTCTCGAACGGTACTTTATAAAAATGCAACTCTTCCTTTATCATCCTGGAGGACTAAGACTGGATGTCATATTCCAGATGCAATCCAACCAATGACCCAGAGAATGACAGAATGGTCCTTTGATTTGTATTGAATAGAAGTATGAATACGATCCAAATATACCCTGTTTGCATTGTTCATGATTCAGTGTTTTGTGTACAATAATGCTGAGATCCTTTTCTCACCACTTTCAGTTCACTTGCCTGTAAGTTATAAATATAGTCTCTGTTGGTTTTTCCCACTTTCCCGGTGCTGCATTGATCCAGGTTAAATAGCATTTCCTGATGTTTGGTCTAATTCCCTAGCACATCAAAATCATTGTTTCAGAAGACTGTACACCTACATCCCAAACTGGCCGTAACAAATGTAATGATTATATCTTGTTCAATTCTGATAATGGATCTCCTGTTTCCCCCTACATTCAGAAACCCTACTTGGTCACAATCAGGTAACAGTGAACAAATTCAGGAATCTTACCGGTTATGCTCGGGTATAAATGGACAATGGCATGAATCTCATTGATCATATTCAGGTAGAGGAGAACAGAGCCTAAATCTATCCAAGGATTCATTAGTTATGATTCTCGACTACAAAGTATGCATGGAGACTATCAGATATGATCACAGACATAGTGAGAAGACATTGACAAATTTACAGTCTCTGTTGTCGCAACGTGTGAACCGAGTGACATGGAGATGTTGGTCAGTGGTAGAAATGTTGAATTTCTGAAAGTCTCAATTATATTTCAACGCACCAAGGAGTCCCTGAATTTTCTTGCTCATTCTCTTGAGGTATTTCTCTTCCTTTGTGGCGCCTGATTCTAGTATGTGGAATTGTTCGATATCTTTCCGCTGCGTTGAAGTGAAAGAGAAATGGGGAGAAAAAAAGTGGTTAAGAGTGACTTTAACCTTGGTACTGTTTAAATGATATCACAGCCAGTGGGTGCAGCAGATAGCAGGGGAAACCATACCGCCCAGGGGAGCATCAATGGACAGGGAGCGCTGCTCACAAAATCAACAGTGCTGTGGTCCCGATGCTGATCCTCACTCCAGCTGTCTGGGATTGTTAAATTCAGTCCATAGATTGAAGGTTATACTATCATACTGTCATTGCTGTGAGCTATGGATACCATTTGCAAATCACAATGTCACCAAAGGTACTGATCCCTCATATTTTACACGGTAAAATTATTTTTAAAGCAGACAATGCTTTAAGCTATTTATGGGCAGCACAGTAGCATTATGGATAGCACAATTGCTTCACAGCTCCAGGGTCCCAGGTTCGATCCGGCTTGGGTCACTGTCTGTGCGGAGTCTGCACATCCTCCCCGTGTGTGCGTGGTCTTTCCTCCGGGTGCTCCGGTTTCCTCCCACAGTCCAAAGATGTGCAGGTTAGGTGGGTTGGCTATGATAAATTGCCCTTAGTGTCCAAAATTGCCCTTAGTGTTGGGTGGGGTTACTGGGTTATGGGGATAGGGTGGAGATGTTGACCTTGAGTAGGGTGCTCTTTCCAAGAGCCAGTGCAGACTCGATGGGCCAAATGGCCTCCTTCTGCACTGTAAATTCTATGATAACAAGGCCAGAGAGGCCCCATTGCTAAGGCCACCTAGTTTCCAGCTCAGTGGCATCATCCTCTGCTCACCCTCAGCTCATCTGCTGAGGAAACCCTCATCTAAGCCCTTGTTATCTCCAGATTTTACTATTCCATCACTCTCCTGGTGAGCCTCCCACCTTCCATAGACTTCAGCTCATTAAAACTTTTGTCATCCACGTCCTTGCTCATACCCAATCCAGTTTATTCGTCAATCACTGGCTCCCAATCCAGCAATGCCCTCAATCTGAAAATACTCAGTAACTACCATCCCACCCCCCGAATCCTCCGATCTCTGCACCCCTCCACTTCTGGCCTATCGCTCATCCCCAATTAGGAATGACAGACATGCAGTGACACATTAGGAACAGCAGAATGCTGTGATACATTAGGAACAGCCGACATGCAGTGACACATTAGGAACAGCAGAATACAGTGATATTTTGGGAATAGCAGACATGCAGTGACACACTAGGAACAGCAGAATGCAGTGACACATTAGGAATAGCAGAATGCAATGTACATTAGGAACAGCAGACATGCAGTGACACATTAGGAACAGCAGAATGCAGTGATACACTGGGAATAGCAGACATCCAGTGTACATTAGGAACAGCAGACATGCAGTGACACATTAGGAACAGCAGAATGCAGTGATACACTGGGAATAGCAGACATCCAGTGGACATTAGGAACAGCAGACATGCAGTGATACATTAGGAACAGCAGACATGCAGTGACACATTACGAAGAGCAGAATGCAGTGTATATTAGGAATAGCTGACATGCAGTGATACATTAGGAACAGCAGAATGCAGTGTATATTAGGAATAGCTGACATGCAGTGATACATTAAGAACAGCAGAATGCAGTGTATATTAGGAACAGCAGACATGCAGTGACACATTAGGAACAGCAGAATGCAGTGTATATTAGGAACAGCAGACATGCAGTGACACATTAGGAATTGCAGAATGCAGTGTATAGTAGGAATAGCTGACATGCAGTGATACATTAGGAACAGCAGACATGCAGTGATACATTAGGAACAGCAGAATGCAGTGTATATTAGGAACAGCAGACATGCAGTGACACATTAGGAACAGCAGAATGCAGTGTATATTAGGAATAGCAGACATGCAGTGACACATTAGGAACAGCAGAATGCAGTGAGACTTTAGGAACAGCAGACATGCAGTGACACATTAGGAACAGCAGAATGCAGTGAGACTTTAGGAACAGCAGACATGCAGTAACACATTAGGAACAGCAGAATGCAGTGAGACTTTAGGAACAGCAGACATGCAGTAACACATTAGGAACAGCAGAATGCAGTGATACTTTAGGAACAGCAGACATGCAGTGATACATTAGGAACAGCAGACATGCAGTGACACATTAGGAACAGCAGAATGCAGTGTACATTGGGAACAGCTGACAAGCAGTGATACACTAGAAACAGCAGACATGCAGTGACATATTAGGAATAGCAAACATGCAGTGACACATTAGGAACAGCAGAATGCAGTGATACATTAGGAACAGCAGAATGCAGTGAAACATTAGGAACAGCAGAATGCAATGATACTTTAGGAACAGCAGATATGCAGTGACACATTAGGAACAACAGAATGCAGTGATACATAGGGAATAGCAGACATGCAGTGACACATTAGGATCAGCAGAATGCAGTGATTCAATGGGAATAGCAGACATGCAGTGACACATTAGGAATAGCAGACATGCAGTGATATATTAGGAACAGCAGAATGCAGTGACACATTACGAATAGCAGGCATGCAGTGATACATTGGGAATAGCAGACATGCAGTGATATATTAGGGACAGTAGAATGCAGTGACACATTAGGAATAGCAGACATGCAGTGATACATTGGGAATAGCAGAATGCAGTGACATATTAGGAACAGTAGAATGCAATGATTCTTTCGGAACAGCAGACATGCAGTGACACATTAGGAACAGCAGAATGCAGTGTATATTAGGAACAGCAGACATGCAGTGACACATTAGGAACAGCAGAATGCAGTGTATATTAGGAACAGCAGACATGCAGTGACACATTAGGAACAGCAGAATGCAGTGTATATTAGGAACAGCAGACATGCAGTGACACATTAGGAACAGCAGAATGCAGTGTATAGTAGGAATAGCTGACATGCAGTGATACATTAGGAACAGCAGACATGCAGTGATACATTAGGAACAGCAGAATGCAGTGTATATTAGGAACAGCAGACATGCAGTGACACATTAGGAACAGCAGAATGCAGTGTATAGCAGGAATAGCTGACATGCAGTGATACATTAGAAACAGCAGACATGCAGTGATACATTAGGAACAGCAGAATGCAGTGTATATTAGGAACAGCAGACATGCAGTGACACATTAGGAACAGCAGAATGCAGTGTATATTAGGAACAGCAGACATGCAGTGACACATTAGGAACAGCAGAATGCAGTGTATAGTAGGAATAGCTGACATGCAGCGATACATTAGGAACACCAGACATGCAGTGATACTTTAGGAACAGCAGAATGCAGTGCACATTAGGAAGAGCTGACATGCAGTGACACATTAGGAACAGCAGAATGCAGTGATACTTTAGGAACAGCAGACATGCAGTAACACATTAGGAACAGTAGAATGCAGTGATACTTTAGGAACAGCAGACGTGCAGTAACACATTAGGAACAGCAGAATGCAGTGATACTTTAGGAACAGCAGACATGCAGTGATACATTAGGAACAGCAAACATGCAGTGACACATTAGGAACAGCAGAATGCAGTGACACATTAGGAACAGCAGAATGCAGTGATACATTGGGAATAGCAGACATGCAGTGACACATTGGGAAAAGAAGACATGCAGTGATACATTAGGAACAGCAGAATGCAGTGACACATTAGGAATAGCAAACATGCAGTGACACATTAGGAATAGCAGACATGCAGTGATACATTGGGAATAGCAGACATGCAGTGATACATTAGGAACAGCAGAATGCAGTGATACATTAGGAACAGCAGAATGCAGTGACACATTAGGAACAGCAGAATGCAATGATACTTTAGGAACAGCAGATATGCAGTGACACATTAGGAACAGCAGACTGCAGTGATACATAGGGAATAGCAGACATGCAGTGACACATTAGGAACAGCAGAATGCAGTGATTCAATGGGAATAGCAGACATGCAGTGACACATTAGGAACAGCAGAATGCAGTGATTCAATGGGAATAGCAGACATGCAGTGACACATTAGGAATAGCAGACATGCAGTGATACATTAGGAACAGCAGAATGCAGTGACACATTACGAATAGCAGACATGCAGTGATACATTGGGAATAGCAGACATGCAGTGATATATTAGGGACAGTAGAATGCAGTGACACATTAGGATTAGCAGACATTCAGTGATACATTGGGAATAGCAGAATGCAGTGACACATTGGGAACAGCAGAATGCAATGATACTTTAGGAACAGCAGACATGCAGTGACACATTAGGAACAGCAGAATGCAGTGATACATTAGGAACAGCAGAATGCAGTGACACATTAGGAACAGCAGAATGCAATGATACTTTAGGAACAGCAGACATGCAGTGACACATTAGGAACAGCAGAATGCAGTGACACATTAGGAACAGCAGAATGCAGTGATACTTTAGGAACAGCAGACATGCAGTGACACATTAGGAACAGCAGAATGCAGTGTACATTGGGAATTGCTGACATGCAGTGATACATTAGAAACAGCAGACATGCAGTGACACATTAGGAACAGCAGAATGCAGTGATACTTTAGGAACAGCAGACATGCAGTGACACTTTAGGAAGAGTAGACATGCAGTGACACATTAGGAACAGCAGAGTGCAATGTACATTAGGAATAGCTGACATGCAGTGATACATTAGGAACAGCAGTCATGCAGTGACACATTAGGAACAGCAGAATGCAGTGTACATTGGGAATAGCTGACATGCAGTGATACACTAGAAACAGCAGACATGCAGTGACACATTAGGACCAGCAGAATGCAGTGATACATTGGGAAAAGAAGACATGCAGTGATACATTAGGAACAGCAGAATGCAGTGTATATTAGGAACAGCAGACATGCAGTGACACTTTAGGAACAGCAGAATGCAGTGTATATTAGGAACAGCAGACATGCAGTGACACATTAGGAACAGCAGAATGCAGTGTATAGCAGGAATAGCTGACATGCAGTGATACATTAGGAACAGCAGACATGCAGTGATACATTAGGAACAGCAGAATGCAATGTATATTAGGAACAGCAGACATGCAGTGACACATTAGGAACAGCAGAATGCAGTGTATATTAGGAACAGCAGACATGCAGTGACACATTAGGAACAGCAGAATGCAGTGTATAGTAGGAATAGCTGACATGCAGTGATACATTAGGAACAGCAGACATGCAGTGATACTTTAGGAACAGCAGAATGCAGTGATACATTAGGAACAGCAGACATGCAGTGACACATTAGGAACAGCAGAATGCAGTGTACATTGGGAACAGCTGACATGCAGTGATACACTAGAAACAGCAGACATGCAGTGACACATTAGGAACAGCAGAATGTAGTGACACATTAGGAACAGCAGAATGCAGTGATACATTGGGAATAGCAGACATGCAGTGATACATTGGGAAAAGAAGACATGCAGTGATACATTAGGAACAGCAGAATGCAGTGACACATTAGGAATAGCAAACATGCAGTGACACATTAGGAATAGCAGACATGCAGTGATACATTGGGATTAGCAGACATGCAGTGATACATTAGGAACAGCAGAATGCAGTGATACATTAGGAACAGCAGAATGCAGTGACACATTAGGAACAGCAGAATGCAATGATACTTTAGGAACAGCAGATATGCAGTGACACATTAGGAACAGCAGAATGCAGTGATACAAAGGGAATAGCAGACTTCCGGGTGCGGCTATGCATAGCTAGGTCGCATATTCGGCAGCTCCTGCTTGGAACGGACTTTTGGGCTCTTTTACAGGGCCCCCACGGCATTTGTTTGACATTTCCCGGTGTGGGAAGAAGGCGGCAATATTCCCCCGACAGTGTCCCCCAGGAAGGGTATGTCTCTTGGTTGCCAGACACACGCAGAAACAGTGAAAGATTTGGCTGCAACTACAGGATAAACAGGGCCTCTTCCAGCATGCAGGCGGGGGAAGGGCAAGCTTAAAGCTGCAAGCTGACCTGAGGGCCTGTATCAAAGGTGAATTCTAGCAGCAGAGGGAACAACTGTGAAAAGACCTCATCAAGGCCACTGAAGGGACTTCCGGTTGCGGTGATGCCTAGCTAGCCGCACGCTTCGGCGGCTCCAGCTCCGACGGACCTTCGGGCTCTTTTAAGAGCCCCAACGGGGAATTTTTCGACGACGCAACCCGGTGTGGGGCGTGTGAGAAGGGAGTCCCCCCCAAACGAAGGAGGAAAAAACCGGCGGCGGCGGCTGCAGCGCGAGGAATCGTCGACCAAAGGGTCAGAAAGAGAGAAGTACAAGATGGCGGCGGAGAAAGCGCAGGCGACATGGGGGCCTGAGCATGAAATTGTGAGACGGTGCGTGGAGCTGCTGAAGAGGGAGGTGCTGACCCCGTTGCTACAGGCAATTGAGGGGCTCAAGGAGACATTAAAGACCCAGGAGACAGAGCTCCGTGTGGTGGAGCAGAAGGTGACAGATATTGAGGACGAGATCCTGGGCCTGGCGGTTAAGACACAGACGCACGAGGCACTTCATAAAAAGTGTACTGAAAGGATCGAAGCCCTAGAAAATGGAGCGCGAAGGAAGAACCTTCGGATACTGGGTCTCCCTGAGGGTGTGGAAGGAGTGGACTGTGGAGCGTACGCAAGTACGATGCTGAGCTCACTGATGGGTGCTGAGGCCCCTACGGGCCCCTTGGAGGTGGAGTGGGCAAATCGGATTCCGGCGAGAAGACCAAAAGCGGGAGAACCACCCAGGGCGATAATCGTGCGATTTTACCGCCTTAAGGATAGAGAAGAGGTCCTGAGATGGGCTAAAAAGGTGCGGAGTAGCAGATGGGAGAATGCAGTGGTACGGGTATACCAGGATTGGAGTGCGGAGGTGGCGAGAAGGAGGGCGAGCTTCAACCGAGCCAAAGAGGTGTTGCATAAAAGGAAGGTGAAGTTCGGGATGCTGCAGCCGGCAAGACTATGGGTCACGTATCAGGAGAGACACCATTATTTCGAGACGGCGGAGGAAGCATGGACCTTCATCAAAGAAGAGAAATTGGATCGGAACTGAGGGACTGATGCTGCAGGAAATGTTATTGTTAATGTTACGGTGGAAGTTAATTGAGAAGTAAACAGGGAAGGGGGGAGACATTGGGGAAATGTGGGCGCCGGTGAGGGGGGAAAGACGGGACATAGTTGGAGAATGGGGAAGGGGAGGGGGAGGGGAAAGGGAGCTGCGCCATAAGAGGCGGGTCAGGTAAAGGGATGTTCCCGCACCAGAAAGAATAAGGCAGGAAGACAGGCGCAAGGCGGATGGGAGTTCCCCACATGGGGGGGGTCGAGGAGTGAGCAGGAGTAGCCGGGGTCAGTTGAAGTCAGCTGACTTACGGAAGTAATATGGGGGGAGCAATCAAGCTAGAAAGAGATCTAGCGGGGAGGGGAGGAGGGAGGGAGAAGGGGGGGGGGGACAACTGGGTTGCTGCTGCGGAAATCCAAAAGGAAATGGCTAAAGAGTGGGTGGGCGGGGATGGTGTGCGACGCTGGAGGAGCGAGCGGGAGCGCGGAGGCGGGATATGGGACTGGCCTAGAGAAGGTAATGGCTAGTCGACACGGGAGGGGGGCAGGTAGCCCCCTAGTGAGGCTGATCACGTGGAACGTGAGAGGCCTGAACGGACCGATAAAAAGGGCCCGAGTGCTCGCGCATTTGAAAGGACTAAGGGCAGACGTGGTTATGCTCCAAGAGACGCACCTAAAGGTGGCGGACCAAGTTAGGCTAAGGAAAGGATGGGTGGGACAGGTGTTCCACTCAGGACTGGACGCAAAGAATAGAGGGGTGGCCATTTTGGTGGGGAAACAGGTCGCATTTGAAGCAAAGAACATCGTAGCAGATAGCGGAGGTAGATATGTAATGGTGAGTGGCAGGCTGGAGGGAATGGAGGTCGTGTTGGTTAACGTGTATGCCCCAAACTGGGACGATGCGGGATTTATGAGACGGATGCTGGGGCGTATACCGGACCTGGAGGTAGGAAACTTGATTTTAGGAGGGGACTTTAATACGGTGCTGGACCCGGGGCTAGATAGATCCAGCTCAAGGACCGGAAGAAGGCCGGCAGCGGCCAAGGTACTTAAGGGGTTTATGGACCAAATGGGGGGAGTGGATCCATGGCGATTTCTTAGACCTAGGGCTAGGGAGTATTCCTTCTTCTCCCATGTCCATAAAGTGTACTCCCGGATAGATTTTTTTGTTTTGGGAAGGTCGTTGATCTCTAGGGTGGAAGAAGCTGAGTACTCAGCCATAGCGGTTTCGGATCATGCCCCACATTGGGTGGACCTGGAATTAGGAGAGGAAAGGGAGCAGAGAACACTCTGGCGATTAGATGTGGGACTGATGGCGGATGAGGGAGTGTGTGCAAGAGTGCGGGGGTGTATTGAGAGATACCTGGAGGTCAATGACGACGGCGAGGTCCCTGTGGGAGTGGTATGGGAAGCACTAAAAGCGGTGGTCAGAGGAGAGCTGATCTCCATTGGGGCCCACAAAAGGAAAACAGAGGCCAAGGAAAGGGAAAGATTACTGGGGGAGATTTTAAGCGTGGATAGGGAATTTGCAGAGACCCCGGAGGAGGAATTGTACAGGGAGAGGAGACGACTCCAGACGGAATTTGACCTTCTGACCACCAGAAAGGCGGAGGTACTGTGGAGGAAGGCACAGGGGAGGAGGTATGAATATGGGGAAAAGGCGAGTCGCCTGTTGGCTCATCAATTGCGAAAGAGGGCAGCAGCGAGGGAAATAGGAGGAATTAGAGACGAAAGGGGAGACACGGTGCGAAGGGCAGGAAAGATAAATGAGGTGTTCAAGACCTTCTATGAGGAACTGTATAGGTCTCAACCCCCAGAGGGAGGGGAGGGGATGCGGCAGTTCCTGGACCAATTGAGGTTCCCGAAAGTGGAGGAGCGGGGGGTGGTAGGCCTGGGGGCACCGATTGGGGTGGACGAGGTTATTAAGGGACTGGGAAGCATGCAAGCAGGGAAGGCCCCAGGACCAGACGGGTTCCCGGTGGAGTATTACAGAAAATATGTGGACTTGTTGGCCCCGTTGATGGTGAGGACGTTCAATGAGGCCAGGAAAGGGGGTACTCTACCCCCGACGATGTCGGAGGCGACGATATCGTTAATTTTGAAGAGGGATAAAGATCCGTTGCAGTGCGGGTCCTATAGACCCATTTCATTGTTGAACGTGGACGCCAAATTGTTGGCAAAGGTACTGGCATCGAGGATAGAGGACTGTGTCCCGGGGGTGGTGCACGAAGACCAGACAGGGTTCGTAAAAGGGAGACAACTGAATGTTAACGTGCGACGACTATTAGGGGTGATAATGATGCCCCCAGTGGAGGGGGAGGCAGAGATAGTGGCGGCAATGGACGCAGAGAAGGCATTTGATAGGGTGGAGTGGGAGTATTTATGGGAAGTGTTAAGGAGGTTTGGGTTTGGGAACGGGTTTATTAGCTGGGTTAGACTTCTTTATGGGGCTCCAACGGCAAGCGTAGTTACAGGTCGACATAGATCGGAGTATTTCCGACTATATAGGGGAACAAGACAGGGATGCCCGCTGTCTCCATTGTTGTTCGCGTTGGCAATTGAACCTCTGGCCATGGCGTTGAGAGACTCCAGGAAATGGAGAGGGGTGATTAGAGGGGGAGAAGAACACCGAGTCTCGTTATATGCGGATGACCTATTGTTATACGTGTCGGACCCAGCGGGGGGAATGATAGAGGTTATGCGAATTTTGAGGGGGTTCGGGGATTTCTCGGGGTATAGGCTAAACATGGGGAAGAGTGAATTATTTGTGATACATCCAGGGGACCAGAGTAGAGAGATAGAAGGCTTGCCTCTAAGGAAAGTGGAAAGAAACTTCCGATACCTGGGGATTCAGATCGCTAGGAGCTGGGGAACCTTGCACAGACTTAATCTGACACGGTTGGTAGAACAAATGGAGGAGGACTTCAAGAGGTGGGACATGCAGCCTCTGTCGCTGGCGGGCAGGGTGCAAGCAATTAAGATGATGGTCCTCCCGAGGTTCTTATTTGTATTTCAATGTCTCCCTATACTAATCACTAAGACCTTTTTTAATAAAATAGACAGGAGCATCACGAGCTTCGTGTGGGCAGGGAAAGTTCCGAGAGTAAGGAGGGGGTTCCTTCAGCGTAGTAGGGACAGAGGAGGATTGGCACTACCGAACTTGGGCGATTACTATTGGGCCGCCAATGTGGCAATGATACGTAAATGGATGATGGAGGGTGAGGGAGCGGCGTGGGAAAGACTGGAGAGAAAGTCCTGTAAAGGGACGAGTTTAGAGGCGCTGGTGACGGCGCCGCTACCGATCTCACCTAAAAAGTTTACCACGAACCCGGTGGTGGCGGCAACATTGAATATCTGGGGACAGTGGAGGCGACAGAGAGGGGTGCGGGGAGCCCTGGTGGGGTCCCCAATCAGGAACAACCATAGGTTCGCCCCAGGAAGAATGGATGGAGGATTTCAGAGCTGGTTCCAGCTGGGAATTAGGAGGGTGGGAGATTTATTTATAGATGGGACTTTTGCGAGCTTGGGAGCATTGGAGGAAAAGTATAAGTTGCCCCGGGGAAATTTCTTGAGATATATGCAGGTGAGGGCATTTACTAGACAACAGGTGAGGGAATTTCCATTGCTCCCGACACAGGGGATACAGGACAGGGTGCTTTCAGGGGTGTGGGTCGGAGAGGGCAAGGTGTCAGAGATTTACCGAGAGATGAGGGAAGAGGGGGAGGAGTCGGTGGGCGAACTAAAAGGAAAGTGGGAAGAAGAACTAGGGGAGGAGATAGAGGAGGGTATGTGGGCTGATGCCCTAAGCAGGGTAAATTCCTCTTCCTCATGCGCCAGGCTTAGCCTGATTCAATTTAAGGTGCTACATAGAGCACACATAACGGGAGCAAGATTGAGCAGGTTCTTTGGAGTGGAGGACAAATGTGGGAGGTGTGGCGGGAGCCCGGCAAACCACGCACATATGTTTTGGGCATGCCCGGCACTGGAAGGGTATTGGAAGGGAGTGACGGGAGTGATTTCGCGGGTGGTGAAGGCCCGGGTCAAACCAGGCTGGGGGTTAGCTCTATTTGGAGTTGCGGAAGAGCCGGGAGTGCAGGAGGCGAAAGAGGCCGACGTTGTGGCCTTTGCGTCCCTAGTAGCCCGGCGCAGGATCCTACTCATGTGGAAGGAGGCGAAACCCCCCGGACTGGAGGCCTGGGTAAATGATATGGCGGGGTTCATTAAACTGGAGCAGATAAAGTTTGCCCTGAGGGGATCGGCTCAAGGGTTCACCAGGCGGTGGCAGCCATTTCTCGACTACCTAGGGGAACGTTAGAGGGAAGACAGATGACCAGCAGCAGCAACCCAGGGGGAGGGGGGGGGGGAGGGGGGGTTTAGTTTAGGTCAAAGATAAAGGGGTTTTGTTACTTGTGTATTGTTTAAAATTTCTGTATTGTTATTGTTGCGTTTGCTTTGTAAGAGGGGAAAAATTGTTGTTTGGGAAAAAATTTTCAATAAAACATTTATAAAAAAAAAAAACAAAGGGAATAGCAGACATGCTGTGACACATTAGGATCAGCAGAATGCAGTGATTAAATGGGAATAGCAGACATGCAGTGACACATTAGGAATAGCAGACATGCAGTGATACATTAGGAACAGCAGAATGCAGTGACACATTACGAATAGCAGACATGCAGTGATACATTGGGAATAGCAGACATGCAGTGACACATTAGGAACAGCAGAATGCAGTGATACTTTAGGAACAGCAGACATGCAGTGACACTTTAGGAAGAGTAGACATGCAGTGACACATTAGGAACAGCAGAGTGCAATGTACATTAGGAATAGCTGACATGCAGTGATACATTAGGAACAGCAGTCATGCAGTGACACATTAGGAACAGCAGAATGCAGTGTACATTGGGAATAGCTGACATGCAGTGATACACTAGAAACAGCAGACATGCAGTGACACATTAGGACCAGCAGAATGCAGTGATACATTGGGAAAAGAAGACATGCAGTGATACATTAGGAACAGCAGAATGCAGTGTATATTAGGAACAGCAGACATGCAGTGACACTTTAGGAACAGCAGAATGCAGTGTATATTAGGAACAGCAGACATGCAGTGACACATTAGGAACAGCAGAATGCAGTGTATAGCAGGAATAGCTGACATGCAGTGATACATTAGGAACAGCAGACATGCAGTGATACATTAGGAACAGCAGAATGCAATGTATATTAGGAACAGCAGACATGCAGTGACACATTAGGAACAGCAGAATGCAGTGTATATTAGGAACAGCAGACATGCAGTGACACATTAGGAACAGCAGAATGCAGTGTATAGTAGGAATAGCTGACATGCAGTGATACATTAGGAACAGCAGACATGCAGTGATACTTTAGGAACAGCAGAATGCAGTGATACATTAGGAACAGCAGACATGCAGTGACACATTAGGAACAGCAGAATGCAGTGTACATTGGGAACAGCTGACATGCAGTGATACACTAGAAACAGCAGACATGCAGTGACACATTAGGAACAGCAGAATGTAGTGACACATTAGGAACAGCAGAATGCAGTGATACATTGGGAATAGCAGACATGCAGTGATACATTGGGAAAAGAAGACATGCAGTGATACATTAGGAACAGCAGAATGCAGTGACACATTAGGAATAGCAAACATGCAGTGACACATTAGGAATAGCAGACATGCAGTGATACATTGGGATTAGCAGACATGCAGTGATACATTAGGAACAGCAGAATGCAGTGATACATTAGGAACAGCAGAATGCAGTGACACATTAGGAACAGCAGAATGCAATGATACTTTAGGAACAGCAGATATGCAGTGACACATTAGGAACAGCAGAATGCAGTGATACAAAGGGAATAGCAGACATGCTGTGACACATTAGGATCAGCAGAATGCAGTGATTTAATGGGAATAGCAGACATGCAGTGACACATTAGGAATAGCAGACATGCAGTGATACATTAGGAACAGCAGAATGCAGTGACACATTACGAATAGCAGACATGCAGTGATACATTGGGAATAGCAGACATGCAGTGATATATTAGGGACAGTAGAATGCAGTGACACATTAGGAATAGCAGACATGCAGTGATACATTGGGAATAGCAGAATGCAGTGACACATTAGGAACAGCAGAATGCAATGATACTTTAGGAACAGCAGACATGCAGTGACACATTAGGAACAGCAGAATGCAGTGATACATTAGGAACAGCAGAATGCAGTGACACATTAGGAACAGCAGAATGCAATGATACTTTAGGAACAGCAGACATGCAGTGACACATTAGGAACAGCAGAATGCAGTGACACATTAGGAACAGCAGAATGCAGTGATACTTTAGGAACAGCAGACATGCAGTGACACATTAGGAACAGCAGAATGCAGTGTACATTGGGAATTGCTGACATGCAGTGATACATTAGAAACAGCAGACATGCAGTGACACATTAGGAACAGCAGAATGCAGTGATACTTTAGGAACAGCAGACATGCAGTGACACATTAGGAACAGCAGAATGCAATGTACATTAGGAATAGCTGACATGCAGTGATACATTAGGAACAGCAGTCATGCAGGGACACATTAGGAACAGCAGAATGCAGTGTACATTGGGAATAGCTGACATGCAGTAATACACTAGAAACAGCAGACATGCAGTGACACCTTAGGAACAGCAGAATGCAGTGACACATTAGGAACAGCAGAATGCAGTGATACATTGGGAATAGCAGACATGCAGTGATACATTGGGAAAAGAAGACATGCAGTGATACATTAGGAACAGCAGAATGCAGTGACACATTAGGAATAGCAAACATGCAGTGACACATTAGGAATAGCAGACATGCAGTGATACATTGGGAATAGCAGACATGCAGTGATACATTAGGAACAGCATAATGCAGTGATACATTAGGAACAGCAGAATGCAGTGACACATTTGGAACAGCAGAATGCAATGATACTTTAGGAACAGCAGACATGCAGTGACACATTACGAATAGCAGACATGCAGTGATACATTGGGAATAGCAGACATGCAGTGATATATTAGGGACAGTAGAATGCAGTGACACATTAGGAACAGCAGAATGCAGTGATACATAGGGAATAGCAGACATGCAGTGACACATTAGGAACAGCAGAATGCAGTGATACAATGGGAATAGCAGACATGCAGTGACACATTAGGAATAGCAGACATGCAGTGATACATTAGGAACAGCAGAATGCAGTGACACATTACGAATAGCAGACATGCAGTGATACATTGGGAATAGCAGACATGCAGTGATATATTAGGGACAGTAGAATGCAGTGACACATTAGGAATAGCAGTCATGCCGTGATACATTGGGAATAGCAGAATGCAGTGACACATTAGAAACAGCAGAATGCAATTATACTTTAGGAACAGCAGACATGCAGTGACACATTAGGAACAGCAGAATGCAGTGACACATTAGGAACAGCAGAATGCAGTGATACTTTAGGAACAGCAGACATGCAGTGACACATTCGGAACAGCAGAATGCAGTGTACATTGGGAATTGCTGACATGCAGTGATACATTAGAAACAGCAGACATGCAGTGACACATTAGGAACAGCAGAATGCAGTGATACTTTAGGAACAGCAGACATGCAGTGACACTTTAGGAAGAGTAGACATGCAGTGACACATTAGGAAAAGCAGAATGCAATTACATTAGGAATAGCTGACATGCAGTGATACATTAGGAACAGCAGGCATGCAGTGACACATTAGGAACAGCAGAATGCAGTGACACATTAGGAACAGCAGAATGCAGTGATACATTGGGAATAGCAGACATGCAGTGATACATTGGGAAAAGAAGACATGCAGTGATACATTAGGAACAGCAGAATGCAGTGACACATTAGGAATAGCAAACATGCAGTGACACATTAGGAATAGCAGACATGCAGTGATACATTGGGAATAGCAGACATGCAGTGATACATTAGGAACAGCAGAATGCAGTGATACATTAGGAACAGCAGAATGCAGCGACACATTAGGAACAGCAGAATGCAATGATACTTTAGGAACAGCAGACATGCAGTGACACATTAGGACCAGCAGAATGCAGTGTACATTAGGAATAGCTGACATGCAGTGATACTTTAGGAACAGCAGACATGCAATGACACATTAGGAACAGCAGAATGCAGTGATACATTAGGAACAGCAGAATGCAGTGACACAGTAGGAACAGCAGAATGCAGTGATACATTAGGAACAGCAGAATGCAGTGATACATTAGGAACAGCAGAATGCAATGATACTTTAGGAACAGCAGACATGCAGTGACACATTAGGAACAGCAGAATGCAGTGACACATTAGGAACAGCAGACATGCAGTGACACATTAGGAACAGCAGAATGCAGTGACACATTAGGAACAGCAGAATGCAGTGATACATTGGCAATAACAGACATGGACCGCTGGTGACGGGCAGCCATGTGCTGATCGGTCGCACACTGGGTAGCTTCTGTGTGAAGGTTTTGGTTTTGGCCTTTTCTGCCCAATTAATGGGCTCTTTGGTCGGAAATTGTGTAGAAAAGCTGGTAGGAATTGAATTCTCCTCAGACGTGGAATGCCAACGGTTACTGTGCATGACAGGAGTCGAATAAAGCAACGGTATTGGAGGTGGAGGGTCTGCGTGGCGCAGTTGCAGAAGGGGGTGGCAGAGGTGGGGGCATCGTTGTTGTCCACTCAATTGCCAGTGGAGCAATTGATGGGGTTGATTAAAGAGGAGCTTCAGCAGCGTCAGCGAGAGATGCAAGAGGACTGGTCGAAGGCGATTGAAGAAGCGGTAGCCCCTCTTCGCGGGGCCATGGAACAGGCGGGAAAGTGCCTGCAGCTGCAAGGTGCAACGATCCAAGAGGTGGAGAGGGTGGTCATGGATCACAGTGATCAGATTGTGGCGATGGAAGCAGAGGTGGTAATGCTGGGAGTGGTCTGCAAGGAGCTGAAAATAAAGGTGGACAATCAAACGAATCAGTCCAGGCAGTGGAGACTACGCATTGTAGGCCTGCCGGAGTGGGTGGGGTCAACGAGTGCCACAGCCTACATCTCAAAGATGTTGGCGAGGCTGGTGGATTGAGGGGGTCTGTGAGAAGGTCCCAGAGGTGGATCATTAAGGCAGAGTCCAAGGAGCGGCACAGTGGCACAGTGGTTAGCACTGCTGCCTCACAGCATCGAGGACCCGGGTTCAATCCCGGCCCCAAGACACTGTCCGTGTGGAGATTGCACATTCTCCCGAGTCTCAAAGGTCTCACCCCCACAACCCAAAGATGGGAAGGGTAGGTGGATTGTCCATGCTAAATTGCCCCTTAATTGGAAAAAAAATGAATTAGGTACTTTAAATTTATTTTTAAAAAGGCAGAGCCCAAGAGCAGGGGAGCCACCGAGGGCAATGGGAGTGAGATTACATCATTCCAGGGGAACGAGCAGATTTTGGGGTGGGTGAGGATGACGAGAGACTGTACTTGGAAGGACCAGCAGATCCCAAAATACGAAGACATTGGTGCCGACTTGGCAAAGTGGCCGGTTGGCTTTAATTGGCCAAGGTTTCAAAATAAGGTCCGGTTTAATGTGCTGTATCCGTTCAAACTTTGGGTGACTTTTAAGGGGAAGGAATATTAATTTATGATGCCCAGAGGCACCCGGTTTTAATAAGGAGTTTGGGTTGGAGGAGGGTAGATTGGGGAGATGTTCTTGGTGCTTTGGTTTCTGAAATGTTCGTATAATGTTTACCAACGTTTTGTTCTATTTTCACTTCTTGGCCTTGTTGCTATTTTACAATGGTTAAGAGGAGGTAATAGGGTGTCTCTCTCCTGTTGGTTGGGGGAGGGGGAGGGTCTAGGTGAGAGTCTAGGTGAGGTGTGGCAGAAACCTCTGGTGAGTGTAGTGACTTGGAGTGCGTGGGAGTTGAATGGGCCATTGAAGCAATCTAGGTAATTTGATGCAGGTTAAAGTCCAGGTGAGGTTGAGAAAGGGGTGGGTGGGTCAGACATTCCATTCGGGATTCGATTCCAAGTGGAGAGGGGTTGCTATATGATGCACTATCAATGACCACTAAAGCGAGGTTGTAGTCCAACTGAAGGCTTTAATAAGCTAGATGTTTCCCCCAGCAGCTCAGGTACAGAATGAAGGCTGCTGGGGCGGCACGGGCTCTTATACCCCACCTAGCAGGGCGGAGCTTCCATACAGCTTGACCAATAGGAAGCATACAATATCTACCAATGGTGTTCCAGCATTACCAGGAACCGTAATACCTCTGCACAGACTACCACATTCACCCCCTGTTAAAAAAAGAGTCCGGCGGGGGTGGTGGCCTGATACTACAAACATGGCAACGTGGTAGAATTAGTTATGGAGGTACCGTAATACCTCCGTACAGCGTTTTGTAACTATTCACAATTCTATTAACTATTTACAATTTATGATTTGAATTTACAATTTAAAATGAATCAATCAGTAGATCGGGGGCCCTGGTCATCCTCTGTGATCGTCGGAGCTTTGGTGGTGACTCCGGTGGAGGCTCGGGCGTCTGTGACTCCGGGAGCGTGGCCTCGATCCCCATGGCAGCTCCGACACCCCTAGACGGCGCTGGTGGGGAAAGCGGTTGACCTGGGAAGGAAGCGCCTGCGGGGTGCGTCGGTGGGTGGGGGCTGGCGGAAGGACCGATCCTCCTGTAAGGTGCCCTGGTGGAGGGGAGGGTGGGACTGGTGGCTGGGGTGTGCGTGTAGCTCCGGCGGGCGCCAGGTCTTGTAGGGAGACCGTATCTTGTCAGCCGTCGGGGTACGCCACTTAGGCGTACTGGGGGGTAGCGTGGAGAAGATGGGCCCTCTCGACCAACGGGTCCGACTTGTGCGCCTGCACGTGTTTTCGGAGCAGGATGGGCCTGGGAGCTGCCAGCCAGGTTGGGAGCGAGATCCCAGAGGAGGACTTTCTGGGAAGACAAGGAGACATTCGTGAGGTGTCTGGTTGGTTGTGGTACAAAGCAGTGACCGGATGGAGTGCAGGGCATCCGGGAGGACTTCCTGCCAGCGGGAGACTGTGAGATTCCTGGACCGTAGGGCCAGTAGGACGGTCTTTCAGACCGTACCGTTCTCCCTCTCTACCTGTCCGTTACCTCGGGGGTTGTAACTGGTCGTCCTGCTCGAGGCGATGCCCTTGCTGAGCAGGAATTGACGCAGTTCGTCGCTCATAAAGGAGGACCCCCTATCACTATGCATGTAAGCGGGGAACCCGAACAGTGCAAAGATGCTATGGAGGGCCTTGATGACGGTTGTTGCGGTTATGTCTGGGCAGGGGATGGCAAATGGGAACCGGGAGTACTCGTCAATTACGTTCAGGAAATACGTGTGCGGTCGGTGGAGGGGAGGAGGCCTTTGAAGTCCATGCTGAGGCGTTCAAAGGGACGGGAAGCCTTTATCAGGTGCGCGTTCTCTGGCCGGTAGAAGTGCGGTTTGCACTCGCGCAGATTTGGCAGTCCCTGGTGGCTACCCTGACCTCCTCGATGGAGTAGGGCAGGTTGCGGGTCTTGATAAAGTGGAAAAAGCGAGTGACCCCCGGGTGGCAGAGGTCCTCGTGGAGGGCTCGGAGGCGGCCCACTTGTGCGGTGGCACATGTGCCGTGGGACAGGGCATCAGGAGGCTCGTTTAGCTTCCCGGGACGATACAAGATCTCGTAATTGTAGGTGGAGAGTTTGATCCTCCACCGCAAGATCTTATCGTTTTTTATCTTGCCCCGGTGTGCATTATCGAACATGAAAGCAACCGACCGTTGGTCAGTGAGGAGAGTGAATCTCCTGCCGGCCAGGTAATGCCTCCAATGTCACACAGCTTCTACTATGGCCTGGGCCTCCTTTTCGACTGAGGAGTGGCGGATTTCGGAGGCATGGAGGGTACGTGAGAAGAAGGCCACGGGCCTGCCCGCTTGGTTGAGGGTGGCCGCCAGAGCTACGTTAAACGCGTCGCTCTCGACCTGGAAGGGGAGGGACTCGTCGATGGCGGCATCATGGCCTTTGCAATGTCCGTTTTGATGCGGCTGAAGGCCTGGCGGTCCCCTATCGACAGGAGAAAAGCTGTGGATTGGATCAGGGGACGGGCCTTGTCCGCATAGTTGGGGACCCACTGGGCGTAGTAACTGAAAAACCCTAGGCAGCGCTGCAGGACCTTGGAGCAGTGAGGGAGGGGGAACTCCATAAGGGGGCGCATGTGTTCAGGGTCGGGGCCTATAACTCCATTTCGCACTACGTAGCCGAGGATGGCTAGGCGGTCGGTGCTAAACACGCATTTATCTTTGTTGTATGTAAGGTTAAGGATCTTTGCGGTCTGGAGGAATTTTCGGAGGTTGGTGTCGTGGTCCTGTTGGTCGTGGCCGCAGATGGTGACGTTATCGAGATACGGGAATGTTGGCCGTAAGCCGTACCGGTCAACCATTTGGTCCATCTCGCGCTGGAAAACCGAGACCCCATTGGTGACACCGAAGGGAACCCTTAAGAAGTGATAGAGCCGCCCATCTGCCTCGAAAGCAGTGTATTTGCGGTCACTAGTGCGGATGGGGAGCTGGTGGTAGGTGGACTTAAGATCCACCATGGAGAAGGCCTTGTAATGCGCGATCCTGTTTACCAGGTCGTGTATGTGGGGGAGAGGGTACGCGTCCAGCTGCGTAAACCTGTTGATGGTCTGACTGTAGTCGATGACCATCCTATGCTTCTCCCCGGTCTTTACCACCACTACTTGAGCTCTCCAGGGACTGTTGCTAGCTTCAATGACTCCTTCTCTCAGTAGCCTTTGGACATCTGACCTAATAAAGATCCGATCCTGGGCACTGTACCGTCTGCTCCTGGTGGCGACAGGTTTGCAATCCGGAGTGAGGTTCGCAAACAGGAAAGGCGGATGGACCTTGAGGGTCGCGAGGCCACAGACAGTGAGGAGGGGTATAGGGCCGCCGAATTTGAAAGTTAGACTTTGGAGATTACACTGGAAGTCTAAACCTAGGAGTGTGGCCGCGCAGAGGTGGGGAAGGGCGTAGAGCCGGTAATTTTTAAACTCCCTTCCCTGGACTGTGAGGTTTGCTACACAAAACCCCTTTATCTCTACTGAGTGGGAACCGGAGGCCAGGGAGATTTTTTGATTAATGGGGTGGACGAGGAGAGAACAGCGCCTTACCGTGTCGGGGTGTATGAAGCTCACCGTGCTCCCAGAGTCGATTAAGCAGGACGCCTCGTGCCCGTTGATAAGTACAGTCATTGTAGCAGTTGAGAGTGTTCGAGGCCGGGACTGATCCAGAGTCACCGAGGCTAATCACAGCAGTTCAGTGTTGTCTTCGGGCGATGTGTGGTCAGCCGAGCTGGTGTCCTGGGGGTCCATCCAAGATGGCGGCTCCCATTGGTCGCACATGGCTGGGGTGCACAAGATGGCGGCGCCCATTCATCTAACGTGGCGTCCGCAGCACAAGAAGGTGGCGCCCGGGGGCCGCACGTGGCCCTGCAGTAAGAAGATGGCGGCGCCGCTGGCCGCACGGGGACCGTGGAGATGTTTGTGGTGGCGGTCCGCATTCGCCGCCGGAGACCGCAGCAACCACACGGGCCTGGCATACCACCACAAGATGGCCCTTTTTACCGCATCCCTTGCAGGGTGGATGCGCGTCCTGGATCAAGAGTTCTGTGTGGTCGCTCGACGAAACTTGCGGGCAGCTGCAGTTTCTCCCCAACACCAGGAGCGCACGGTAGAATTCTTCCAGCGATTCCCCAGGAATTTGTCGCCTCGTTACCAGCAGATGTCGGGCATAGACCTGGTTTACTGGGCGGATATAATGTCCTTTTAGCAGCTCTATTGCCGCATCAAAGTCTTCCGCGTCCTCGATGAGGGTGTAAATTTCCGGGCTCACCCTCGAGTGCAGGACTTGCATTTTCTGCTCTCCAGTGGGTGTGTTTTCGGCCGTACCGAGATATCCTTTAAAACACGCCAGCCAGTGCTTGAAGATTGCCGCTGAGTTCGCCGCGTGGGGGCTGAGTTGCAGACACTCCGGCTTGATTCGGAGCTCCATCCTTTTAAATCTAGCTTATTAAATTGATGCACTATCAATGACCACTAAAGCGAGGTTGTAGTCCAACTGAAGGCTTTAATAAGCTAGATGTTTCCCCCAGCAGCTCAGGTACAGAATGAAGGCTGCTGGGGTGGCACGGGGTCTTACACCCCATCTAGCAGGGCGGAGCTACCATACAGCTTGACCAATAGGAAGCATACAATATCTACCAATGGTGTTCCAGCATTATCCGGTACCGTAATACCTCTACACAGACTACCACACTATACTATTTAGTAAACGGGTGACACTTGTGATGGCTAGGGAGGTACGGGATCTGTGGGGGTCAGTTTGTGATGGTCAGCATCATTTTGAATGGGGTGCCAGTAGTGCTAGTAAACATTTATGTGCCTAATTGGGAAGACGGGGAGTTTGTTAAGTAGATGTTGACAGACATACCGGATCTGGAATCACATAAATTAATAATGAGGGTGATTTCAAGTACGTGTTAGATCCCCGGTTGGAGCAATTGGGCCCAAGGACACTGGTTGGATCAGGAATGCCGAAGGCACTGGAGATGTTTATGGACCAGATGGGGGTGGGGAGTGGATCTTTCGAGGTTTAGGCATCTGGGAGGGAGGGAGTTTTCCTACTTCTCCCATGTGCATCGAGTGTACTCCTGTATAGATATTTTTTGTGGTGGGTAATTCGACTCTCCCGGAGATAGTGGGGGTGGAATATGGGATGATCGTGGTTTCGGACCACAAGCCGTGTTTTATGGGTGTGAAGTTTGGCATGGGACAGGCACAGGGACCCTTGTGGAGGATGGACTCAGCGCTACTGGTGGATGAAAGGTTTTGCACAAAGATGACTTTGATAATTAAAGATTACATAGAATTAAATCAAAATGGGGAGGATCCCCTCAAGGTTTTGGGAGGCGCTGAAGGCGGTGGTACGGAGGGGCGGTTATCTCGTACAAGGTCCATTGAGATAAGGTGGAGAGGGCAGATAGGCAGCAATTGGTAGGCACAATTTTGAATGTTGACTGGCATACTCTATGGCCCCGACTAGGGAGCTCTTAGTGGAGCAGAAAAAACTGCAAGGGGAATTTGATTTGTTGACAGGGAAGGCAGTAGGTCAGCTTTGGCGAGCGGGGGGTTCTGTATGAGTATGGGGAGGTCAGCCGCCTGTTAGCGCATCAACTGAGGTGACATGGGGCCGCGAGAGGTAGTACAAGTGAGGGATGAGGGGGTGAGTTGATGACGATGTGAGTTGATGACTGTCATAATATCCACTCATGTATATAATGAGATGCAGACAGGCAGTGATTGACACACAGGATAACCAATGAACACACATGACACATAACAACCAATCACCAGACAGGACACCACCACTATAAAGCACACAGGGCATTAAGACTCTCCCTCTCTCTACAGGACACAGCTACGGAGATAGTAAGAGTGCACAAGCCAGTGGGCACTATCACCATGAGGTAGAGAGTTAGTCTGGTCAAGCCAGTAGGAGGTTATCAGTTAGATTAATAGAGTGTCAACTCACAGCAGACTATGTACAGCAATGAGGAAGTTCAATAAAACAGTGTTGGACCATCTCCTGTGTTGGAAGCCTGTTTCTAGTTTCACTGTATCCATTTGCAGTCAACGTTGAACCAACTTACTTAACACATCATGGTACCAGAGTGCTATTAATCCTAACGAACCTACCTCGAGTGCATCTGCAACGACCAGCAAGCAGCCATCCAGCGGCATGGAAAGGATCCAGCCTCCTTCACAACTCCGGATCTCCGGCAACCTTGGCGCCAACTGGATAGTCTTCAAACAAAAGTTCCTCCTGTACATCAAGGCCTCCGACCTCGAGGCAGCATCGGATGCCAGAAAGATTGCGCTGTTCCTGTCGACTACGGGGATCACGCCATCCACATCTATAACTCGCTTATGTTTGCCGATGGTGAAGACAAGACAAAGTTCAAGACAGTTCTGCTGAAATTCGACAGCCACTGCGACATTGAGGTGAATGAGAGCTTTGAACGGTGCATCTTCCAACAGAGGGTTCAGGGTAAGGATGAACCTTTTCAGTCCTTCTTGACCCATCTCCGCATCCTAGCGCAGTCATGTAATTATGACTCGACGACTGATTCCATGACCCGGGATCAGATCTTTTTTGGCGTCCAGTCCGACTCCCTGCGGGAGCAGCTCCTAAAAATGAAACAGTTGACCCTCTCCGTCGCCATCGAAACGTGCGTTATCCATGAGCATGCCAGAAATCGCTACTCCCGCATCAGGGCGGCAGAAACTGCAGAACTGGCCTCCCACGAGGCAGAAAGGGTGCAGGCCATAGCGACAATGCAAGGCCTGAGCATCGAGGAGAGTGGCCGCTTTGCACGCTTTTCTCGGGTCCCCATGCATGCGCGCCAGGACCGGGTGGACGATGAGGCCGAAGACCCTGAGGCGCATGCGCGAAGGTCGGCCAACCACACTGCGCATGCGCGATGGCGCACAGAATGCGCTGACGTCAGCGTCACAACGACTCCGAATTGTGGCTCCGCCCATTTAAAGCGGCAATGTCCAGCCAAAGGCAGGCGATGTCTACAGTGTGCAAAGCCTGGCTACTACACGGCCTTCTGCAGGTCCGCTCCACCGAACAACAGCCAGCGATCCCAGCTGCAGCGCAGATGTGTCCGCTGCGTACAACAAGGCATGCAGGATTCTGATCCAGACAGCCCAACGGACCCTGATGCTGACTGCCTCGAGTCTCCATATCGGGTGGGCATCATCACCACAAGCGAGTTGGTCTCTACCGTGCCTGCCAACCGCCTTTCGATCCTGAGTGTGGATCCTGACAAGGAGTGGTGTGCCGTCATCACGGTCAACCAGTCTTGCATCCGATTTAAATTGGACACTGGCGCGTCTGCGAACCTCATATCACAGTCGGACCTCGACAGCATCCGACACCAACCTAGCATTCTTCCACCAGCCTGCCAGCTCCTTGACTACAATGGTAATGCCATAGCTGCCAGTGGGTCGTATCAGCTAGGTGTCTCTCACAAGGAAATCAAGGCGACGTTAAGACTCGAGATCGTCCTGCCTGACAAGGCATCCCTGCTCGGTGCTCGCGCATGCAAACTCCTAAATCTGGTACAGCGAGTTCATGCCATGTCCTCGACACCGGTGACAGCCTCGTCCAATGCGAATCTCCAGGTTGAGATAGATGACATTCTCACTCAATACCACAGTGTGTTTGATAAGATGGGCAAGCTCCCATATTGCAACAAGAAATTGCTCAAGCCGAATGCCACCCCAGTCATCCATGCACCACGCCGGGTGCCGGCTCCTCTCAAGGATCGTCTGAAAACACAGCTACGAGAGCTCCAAGACCAGGGCATCATCTCAAAGGTCACGGAACCCACAGACTGGGTCAGCTCCATGGTCTGCGTCAAGAAACCCTCTGGCAAACTCCGCATTTGCATTGATCCCGAAGACCTGAATCGCAACATCATGCAAGAGCATTACCCGATCCCGAAGCGTGAAGAATTGACCTGTGAGATGACTCACGCCAAATTCTTTACCAAGCTGGACGCCTCCCGTGGCTACTGGCAAATTCAGCTGGACGAGTCCAGTTGGAAGCTGTGCACTTTTAACACTCCGTTCGGCAGGTATTGCTACAGCCTTTTGGTATCATATCAGCTTCCGAAGTATTTAATTGCATAATGGAGCAAATGATGGAGGGCATCGAGGGGGTGCGAGTCTATGTGGACGACGTGATCATCTGGTCCACGATGCCCGAGGATCACTTTGCTCGCCTGAAACAGGTTTTCCAGGGGATTCATGAAAATGGCCTCCAGCTCAACAGGGCCAAATGCTCGTTTGGGTGGTCCGCTATCAAGTTTCTGGTGACCACATTTCACAGCAAGGTGTGCAACCTGACACCGCCAAGGTGCTGGCAATCAATGCCATGAAGACACCAGAGGACAAAAAGGCGGTCCTCCGCTTCCTCGGGATGGTAAATTTTCTCGGAAAATTCATTCCCAACATGGCATCCCACACCACGGCCCTCCGACATCTCATTAAAAAGTCGACAGTGTTCCAGTGGCATCCCGCACATCAAGTGGAGTGGCTTGAGCTGAAGGCGAAGCTCACCACAGCCCCAGTACTGGCGTTCTTTGACCCAACCAAGGATACCAAGATATCCACAGACGCAAGCCAGGACGGCATTGGGGCGGTGCTCCTCCAGCGAGACGATTCCTCGTCCTGGGCTCCAGTGGCATATGCCTCCAGGGCCATGACTCCAACCGAACAACGGTATTCCCAGATTGAAAAGGAGTGTCTGGGTCTCCTGACAGGAATAGTCAAGTTTCATGACTACGTATACGGTCTGCCGAAGTTCACGGTGGAAACAGACCACAGGCCTTTAGTCCACATAATCCAGAAGGATTTAAATGACATGACACCTTGGCTGCAGCGAATTCTTCTTCATCTCCACCGGTATGATTTCGAACTCGTCTACACACCGGGCAAGGAGCTGATAGTCATGGATGCCCTATCCCGATCCATCACCATGCCATGTGAACCGGGCGACTTCATTCGCCACATCGCGGCACAGGTGCAGTTGTGTGCCAGCAACCTCCCAGCCACTGATGAACGAGTTGTCCAGATACGCGAAGAAACTGCCAAAGATCCTCTACTGCAGCGCATGATGCAACACCTTGCCCATGGCTGGCAAAAGGGGCAGTGCCCCCAGTTCTTCAACATTAAGGACGAGTTAACGGTTGTCGAGGGGATCCTTCTTAAACTAGATAGAATCGTCATTCCCCAAAGCATGCAAGCCACGGTGCTCAGACAGATCCATGAGGGTCACATTGGGGTCGAAAAATATCGACACAGAGCTCGGCAGGTAGTCTACTGGCCTGGCATCAGCCAGGACATTGCCAACACGGTCCTCAACTGCACAACATGCCAGAAGTTTCAACCAGCTCAGCCCAAGGAAACACTGCAACAGCACGAGATCGTGACTTCTCCGTGGTCCAAGGTGGGGATATACCTCTTTCACGCAAATGGGCATGATTACGTGCTCTTGGTCGACTACTTCTCCAGCTACCCGGAAGTGGTGAAACTGTCGGACCTCACGTCCAAGTCAGTGATTAAAGCCTGCAATGAGATGTTTGCCAGGCACGGCATACCACTCACAGTAATGAGTGACAACGGCCCATGTTTCTACAGCCAAGAGTGGTCTGACTTTGCTCGATCCTACACTTCAGTCACATCACATCCAGTCCCCATTACCCGCAATCAAACAGGAAGGCCAAAAAAGTTGTCCATATTGTCAAGCGGTTGCTGTGCAAGGCTGCAGACTCAGCCTCGGACTTCAACCTGGCGAATTTGGCATACAGGGCAACCCCTCTGTTGACTGGTTTGTCTCCGGCGCAGCTACTCATGAACCGCAACCTGAGGACGACTGTTCCAGCCATCCATGTTCCAGACCTTGACCGCCTCACGGTGCTGCAGAAAGTGCAGCGATCCAGGGACCAGCAGAAGATCACGTATGATGCTCATGCCAAGGATCTACCTGCGCTGGCTCCAGACGATGTTGTTCGTGTCCAGTTGCCTGAGGGAGGTTGGTCAGCCCCAGTTATTGTCGTCAGGCAGGCTGCCCGCAGGTCCTTCACTGTCCAAATGGCTGATGGCTCCATTCTACGGCGCAATAGGAGGGCGCTACGAAAAGTTCCCTGCTCACCGCCTGGCCGCACTTTTCCGCATGTCATCATGCCTCCTCCGGACATCTCGCAACACGAGGCCACCGATCTGGCAGCGATCCCGCCTCTCCATGAGGTCACCGACATGGCAGCAATCCCACCTATCCAAGTGCCGGTGACCCCCTCCACCTCTGAGGCGATCGACAAGAATTCGTCGCCCGCCACAAAGACTGAATCTACAGACTTAAATCTTGTAAATTTTGTTCAGTTTGCTCTGTATCTGCACGATAGACACCTTCCCATGTACATATGTTCATTCACTCACCACTTACATATAATCATGCATGTATATATATCGCCACGTTCCAAAATTTACTTCAAAAAGGGGAGATGTCATAATATCCACTCATGTATATAATGAGATGCAGACAGGCAGTGATTGACACACAGGATAACCCATGAACACACACGGCACATAACAACCAATCACCAGACAGGACACCACCACTATAAAGCACACAGGGCATTAAGACTCTTGCTCTCTCTACAGGACACAGCTGCTGAGATAGTAAGAGTGCACAAGCCAGTGAGCACTATCCCCATGAGGTAGAGAGTTAGGCTGGTCAAGCCAGTAGGAGGTTATCAGTTAGATTGATAGAGTGTCAACTCACAGCAGACTATGTACAGCAATCAGGAAGTTCAATAAAACAGTGTTGGACCATCTCCTGTGTCAGAAGCCTGTTTCTAGTTTCACTGCATCCAGTTGCAGTCAACGTTGAACCAACTTACTTAACACATCAACGACGATGTGAGTTGATGACGATGTCGGAGAGAATTAATAAAGCATTTGAGACTTGGGTCTGTATCAGTCTGAGCCTCAGGGGGAGGGGGCAGAAATGAGGCGGTTCCTGGCGTACTGGTGTTTCCGGAGGTTGAGTGGGAGACGAGGTAGGGATTGGAGGCTCTTTGGGGCTACAGGAAGCTATGGAGGCATTTGAGTTAATGCAGTCAGTAAAGGCACCAGGACCAGACGGTTACCTGGTTGACTTTTATGAACAGTTTGCGGCGGAATTGGCTCCACATCTCATGGAGATTTTTCCTGACTCTTTGTCATGGCGGGAGCTACCGGCCACATTGCCTCAGGAGCCGATTTCATTAATCCCCAAGAAGGATAAAGACCCGGTGGAGTGTGGGTCATGTAGGCCCATCTCCCTATTAAACACAGATGTGAAGGTGCTGGCTAAAGTACTGACGAGGCGGTTGAAGGGGTGTGTGCTGGATGTGGTGTCAGAGGATCAGACTGATTTTGTGAAGGGAAGGCAACTGTCGAATAATATTAGACGTTTATTGAATATGGTTATGACACCATCTAAGGACAGGGTGCCGGCAGTTGTTGTGGCAGTGGATGCAGATAAGGCGTTTGATAGGTCGAACGGAGGTATTTGTTCGAGGTTCTGGGGAGGTTCGGGTTTGGGCCCATGTTTGACTCATGGATGGGATTGTTATATGCGGCCCCCACACTAGCGTTAGGGCACATTTGATTAGTACAGAAGACTTACAGTTATACAGGGGTACAAGGCACAGGTGCCCGTTATCCCCATTTCTATTTGCGCTAGCTATCGAACCCTTGGCTATTGCGCTCTGGACATCAGGGGAGTGGTCGGGCATTGTGAGGAGAGGCAGCAAGCATAGAGTCTCGCTGTATGCAGATGACTTGTTGCTGTATATTTCCAATCCGTTGGAATGGATGGTTAGGATAATTAGCATATTGGAGATGTTTGGTGCTTTTTTGCGCTGCATATTGAATATGGTCAGAAGTGAAGTGTTTCAGGTGATTGCCCTGGGGAGAGGTACAGATTTGAGTTCCCAATTTAAATTGGCCAGGAGTAGGTTCAGGAGTAGGTATTTGGGGATTCAGGTGGCTCATGAATCATGGCAGCACGGTAGCCTTGTGGATAGCACAATTGCTTCACAGCTCCAGGGTCCCTGGTTCGATTCCGGCTTGGGTCACTGTCTGTACGGAGTCTGCACATCCTCCCCGTGTGTGCGTGGGTTTCCTCCGGGTGCTCCGGTTTCCTCCCACAGTCCAAAGATGTGCAGGTTAGGTGGATTGGCCATGATAAATTGCCCTTAGTGTCCAAAATTGCCCTTAGTGTTGGGTGGGGTTACTGGGTTATGGGGATAGGGTGGCGGTGTTGACCTTGGGTAGGGTGCTCTTTCCAAGAGCCGGTGCAGACTCGATGGGCCGAATGGCCTCCTTCTGCACTGTAAATTCTATGATAATCTATGACTGGGCCATGATGTACAAATTGAATCTGGCTGGCTTTGTGGAGGGGGTGAAAGGGGATCTGAAGTGGGATGCCCTCCCACTTTCGTTAGCAGGGTGGGTGCAGACAGTCAAGATGAATGTCCTGCCAAGATTTCTGTTTGTGTTTCAGTCCCTCCCGACATTCCTGCTGTAGGTGTTCATGTTCAAGGTGGACATGTTAATCTCGGCTTTCGTATGGGCTGGCAAGAGGCCGCGGATTCAGCGGGTGTTTTTACAAAGGAAGCAGTGGGTAGGGGGGATGGTGCTCCCAAATTTGTTGCATGACTACTGAGTGGTGAATGTGGGAGTTTGGAGTGAGATTATGCACCGGTTCAATACAACTTGTCCTGTGCTAGGATAAGCTTGGTACAGTTCAAAGTGGTGCAGAGGGCTCACACGAGGTGGACGTGGATGAGTGGTCGAGGATGTGTGAGAAATGTAGAGGGGGGGCCGGCAAATCATGTCCACATGCTTTGGTCATGTCCATGATTGACAGGGATCTGAGGCTGATATTTGAAGCATGATCGAAAATTGTAGGGGTGGAGATGTCGCTGGGCCTTCTGGTGATGATCTTTGGGGTGTTGGAGCTGCTGGAGGGGAAGGGGGCTGATGCACTCTGATCGCCCTGCGGCGAATTCTACTGGAGTGGAGGTTGGTAGAGCAACTGAGAGTGTGGCATGGCTGGAGGATGTAGCAGAATTCCTTAAGTTGGAAAATATTAAGTTTGCCCTTAGGGGCTCGGCGGGGGGGCGGGGGGGGGGGGGGGGGGGCGGGGGGGCGAGGTGCAGGTTGTTCTTGGCCCTGCTTGAGGATTTGATTGTTACCAGCGGGTTGGGGGGAGTGGAGGGGGAATGCGTTAAGGGGAGAAAAAGGGGGGAAAGTAGCAGACATAGAACAGTACAGCACAGAACAGGCCCTTCGGCCCTCAATGTCCGAAACCAAGATCAAGCTATCCCACTCCCTGTCATTCTGGTGTGCTCCATGTGCCTATTCAATAATCGCTTGAAAGTTCCTAAAGTGGCCGACTCCACCTTCACAGCAGGCAGCCCATTCCACACCCTAACCACTCTCTGAGTAAAGAACCTACCTCGGACATTCCTCCTACATATCCCACCCTGAACCTTATAGTTATGCCCCCTTGTAACAGCTACATCCACCCGAGGAAATAGTCTCTGAACATCCATTCTATCTATCTCCCTCATCATCTTATAAACCTCTATTAAGTCACCTCTCATCCTCCTCCACACCAAAGAGAAAAGCCCTAGCTCCCTCAACCTTTCTTCATACGACCTATCCTGCAAACCAGGCAGCATCCTGGTGAATCTCCTTTGCACCCTTTCCAATGCTTCCACATCCTTCCTATAGTGAGGTGACCAGAACTGCACACAATACTCCAAATGTGGTCTCACCGGGGTTATGTACAGTTGCAGCATAACCCCGCAGCTCTTAAACTCAAGCCCCCTGTTAATAAACGCTAACACACTGTAGACCTTCTTCACGGCTCTATCCACTTGAGTGGTAACCTTCAGAGATCTGTGGTATAAACCCAAGATCTCTCTGTTCCTCCACATTCCTCAGAACCCTGCCGTTGTCCCTGTAATCCGCATTCAAATTTTTTCTAACAAAATGAATCACCTCGCACTTATCAGAGTTAAACTCCATCTGCCATTTTTTGGCCCAGCTCTGCATCCTATCAATGTCTCTTTGCAGTCTACAACAGCCCTCCACCTCATCCACTACTCCACCAATCTTGGTGTCATCAGCAAATGTACTGACCCACCCTTCAGCCCCTCCTCCAAGTCATTGATAAAAATCACAAATAGCAGAGGACCCAGCACTGATCTCTGTGGTACACCGCTGGTAACTGGTCTCCAGTCTGAAAATTTTCCATCCACCACCACCCTCTGTCTTCTATGTGATAGCCAGTTACTTATCCAATTGGCCAAATTTCCCTCTATCTCACACCTCCTTACTTTCTTCATAAGCCAACATGCAGTAATACATTGGAAATAGAAGAAATGCAGTTATACACTGGGAATGGGAGAGATGCAGTGATACACTGGGAATGGGAGAGATGCAGTGGTGCATTAGGAATGGCAGACATTCAGTGACACATTTGAGAATAGCAGAAATGCAGTGATACATTGGGAATAGCACAATGCAATGTACTCTGTGAGTGGGAGACATGCAGTGATACATTGGGAATAGGAGAAATACAATGATACATTGGGAATAAGAGAGATGCCGTGATACATCGGGAATAGCAGAAATGCAGTGAAATAAGAGAAATGCAGTGATACATTGGGAAGAGCAGAATGCAGTGAAATAAGAGAAATGCAGTGATACATTGGGAATAGCAGAAATGCATTGATACATATTGAGTAGGAGACTGGGGAACAGCAGACATGCAGTAGCATACTGGGGAATAGCTGGCATACAGTGATTAATTAGGAATAGCAGACATGCAGTAGCACACTGGGTACTAGCAGATATGCAGTGATATATTAGGAATAACAGGAATACAGCCTCACACTGGGAATAGCTGACATGCAGTGCATGCAGTGATCCACCAGGAATTAGCAGACATGCACACAGTAGTACAGTGGTTAGCACTGTTGCTTCACAGTCCCAGGTTCGATTCCCGGCTTGCGTCACTGTCTATGTGGATCTGCACATTCTCCCTGTGTCTGCATGGGTTTCTTCCAGGTGCTCCGGTTTCCTCCCACAAGTCCCGAAAGCCGTGCTGTTAGGTAATTTGGACATTCTGAATTCTCCCTCTGTGCAACCGAACAGGTGCCGGAATATGGTGACTAGGGGCTTTTCACAGTAACTTCATTGCAGTGTTAATGTAAGCCTACTTGTGACACTAATAAAGATTATTATTATTATTACATGCAGAGCTACATTAGGAATAGGAGACCATGGAACCATAGAATTTCTACAGTTTAGAAGGAGGCCATTCAACCCACTGATTCTGCACCAAACCTCTAAAAGAGTACCCTACCTCTGCTCACTACTCTGCCTTATCCTCGTAACGTCACCTTACCTGCACATGTTTATCCACTAGGGGAAATTTAGCATGGCCAATGCAGCTAACATGCACATCTTTCGACTGTGGTGGAAACCGGAGCATCCGGAGGAAACCCACGCAGACATTGGGAGACAGTGCAAACTCCACACAGACACTCACCCAAGGCCAGAATAGAACCAAGGTCCATGGGGCTGTAAGCAGTGCTAATCTCTGCGCCACCATGCGCAGACATGCAGTGATACATTAGGAATAGGAAACATGCAATGAAACACTTGGGAATAGCAGACATGCAGCAATTTCCCGGGTCGTGACCGACATAGAAATATTTACACTTTAAACACTATTGGTTACTTACTACCAGTTTTGCTCCCATGTTAATTCTCACACCCCTTTTCCTGGTTTTGAACGTGGTATAAATCTGTTCCCGTGAGATTAAACGGACGCTGATTTGAGAGTTTAGTTCCAGGTTTATTGTGAGATACGGTGGTGCATGGACATGCTGATGGTAATCCCGCCACAGCCATTGTTTCTTGTTAAGTCCTTGCTCCGTGAAGTAAAATCCATTTGAAGGGGTCACGTTGATCCTATGGGACGAGATCACAACACATCTCAGACTCTGTATCACTGCGAATGACATTAAGCAGAAATTGTAATGCTTCTGTCCTGGTTTACTGTCTTCCCTGCTGATTTTGTGTTCTCACTATTGCCGGCCTGTGTGACAGTCTCAACCTAAAGGCACCCACCCAGTTCCAGGTCAGGCACTCCCCAAGCTGGCACAACTGGAAATAAACTTGTCTCCTAGTCTTTCAGTGGAAGAGTGGGCAAGGAATCGGACAGACTTAAGTGCATCTGAATGATACTGATTTTCTAGTGAATTATTGTAATGAAATGAAATTACATTTATATCCATGCTCCGAATGTCTGAAAGCTCTTTAAGGACAACAAATTGCTCAAGTATTGTCAATTATTATCAAATGCCAACTGATGCATCAGGACCCGTTCACAGTATTAAATGAAAGACTTGTATTTACATAACATCTTTCATGACCTCAGGACACCTTTGCAGCCAATGAAGTACTTTTGAAGGATACTCATCATTCTAATGCAGGAAACGCAACAGTTAATTTGGGCAGAGCAAGCTCCCACAAATGCTAATCATGACCAGATAATTTGTTTTGGTGCTGTTGGTTGCGGGCTAAACATTGTCCTGAGAGCACTCTCCTTCACTTTTCCATACAGTGACATGGGGTGGGGGGTCTAATACATGGAACAGTCCCCTCAATACTGCACCAGAGTGACTGCCCTTACTTAGTGCTCAGGTCCTGTGTGCGGCTGGAATGCTCGCGTATCCTATTTATAACCAGAAGTGTGTTGTCAGTTGGGAGTAATCAATTTATATATTACTGGCAGCTCTCCTGTGGAAATACAATTTCGAAAATTATCTTTTTAAATTTAAAGTACCCAATAATTTTTTTTCCAATTAAGGGGCAATTTAAGGGCCAATTCACCTACCCTGCACATCTTTGGGTTGTTGGGGTGAGACCCACACAGATACGGGGAGAATGTGCAAACTCCACACAGACAGTGACCCGGGGCTGGAATCGAACCTGGGTCTTCAGCGCTGTGAGGCAGCCATGCTAACCACTGTGCCACCATGCCGCCCTAATTTCAAGAATTATCGAATAAACTAAGCCTCACTCAAAGGGAGCACTTTCTATAAGTGCCACACATTTTCCAACCTGCGATACCTCTCATATCATTCTTCCTGGTCACATTCTGTTGATATCGCCAGTTATAACAGATGGGACAGTATATTAGAAAAGGTGTTACAGGACTTAAATGTGACATTGATAAAATTGAAGCATTGTAAACATGACTTTTGATATGTTATAGACAGGTTTTCAAGATGTGGCCTTTACTGGGCTCTGAAATGGCTTTCGATCAAGTTTTACCACATCTCCTTAGAATATATAGCACAGAAACAGGCCAATCAGCCCTACCATTTATGCTCCACTCAAGGCGCCTCCCATACTTTCTCATCTGCAAAATCCTCTTTTGCCTTCACCGTCATACGTTTATCTTGCTCCCCCTTGTGTGGATCTATTCTATACTGCTCCCTGCAGTAGCGAGCTCCACAGTCACCCAGAGAGTGGTGGGAATGTCTTATATTAAAGGGCACTAGTTTTTCTCGGCCCTCCCCTCCCCCTACACAAGTGGAAACACACTCTCTTTGTCTACTCTGTCAAAACCTTTCAGAATTTTAAAGATCTCTAAAGATTTGTTAGACATTTAGCTGCTGTTGTATAAAGAGTCAAAAGCTCTGCTCCTTTTCACCAACACCTTTATTTCACTTTAACAGACTCTGCACAAAACTCTAACGTCACATCACCTGACACAAAGGCCACCTGAAGCCCCTTTACATACCAGTGTCAATTATTGGATACTTAACATAAATGAGACAACTAATGGGAATGTCTCTTAACCCATTATGTAACAGTCTCCCCTTCCTTGGAGAAAAAAAATAATTAGGTAAAAATAAAATTACAAGAAACTCAAAAACACACATGCAATTTCCCCCCTTATTTTTTTTCATTTTTGGAAGAAAAGAAACAGTCACAGAAACAGGCGCCCTTCATTAATAATATCCACATGTTTCTCTGAATTAGACCGTCTTTTTGTAAAACAGTCTGACAATTGATAGCTACTGTCGACCCATTTAATTTTTGCTATTTCCCCTCTGTCCAACATCTGCTTCAAACCTGCGATGTCTATCCTTAACCTTTTCTCATTGACACTTTTTGTAGAATGCACATTTTCCCACAGGGATTTATTGTCAATGTGACATTCAATGGGTATGTTACCCAAATCCCCTAATCCCAAAATTTCTGTCAATATCTGAGATATATAAAAGGCCATATCCACCGCCTCTACATGGCTTAACATCTCAGCAGCCAAAGTGCTTTTGACCACTCTCCTTATTTTCTTTGTTTCCCACACAAGAGGGCAACATTTACCATTGTTCCCCAAAAGGAAAATAATAAAATCTCCTGCGCTTGAAACCCCATCACATAAATTGGCAAAGGACACATCACTATAAACTATGAGTTTCAAGTGCCTACGGTCACCTAAAACCGGGAACTTCAAAACACACTCCTGCATTTTTCGTTTGACCAACGCTTTATTTGCTCTTATTATGTCTTCCATGTTGGGATCATTCATTTTTGTACTCAACTCTAAGACATCAAGACTCACGTCCGGCCTAGTCAGTCTACCTAACCAATTCAGTTGCCCAATTAAACTTCGCTGTTGCTTTTTTTCCATCTTTGAATGGCTCACCAGGGGAAAGCAGCAGCAGCCAGGTTCATGGCACCATGGCTGGCTCTGCTGTGCAGGAGGGCAGGAAGAAGAATGGCAGGGCTATAGTGATCGGGGACTCAATCGCAAGGGGAATAGACAGGCGGTTCTGCGGACGCTATCGAGACTCCAGGATGGTATGTTGCCTCCCTGGTGCAAGGGTCAAGGATGTCTCGGAGCGGCTGTAGGACATTCTGTGTTTGGGGGGGGGGGGGGGGGGGTGAACAGCCAGCTGTCGTGGTGCACATAAGCACCAACAATACAGATAAAAAACGGGATGCGGTCCAACAAGCTGAATTCAGGGAGTTAGGAGTTAAACTAAAAAGTAGGACCTCAAAAGGTAGTAATCTCAGAATTGCTACCAGTGCCACGAGCTAGTCAGAGTAGGAATGTTAGGATAGATAGGATGAATGTGTGGTTTGAAAGATGGTACAAGAGGGCGGGATTCAAATTCCTGGGGCATTGGAACCGGTTCTGGGGGAGGTGGGACGGTCTGCACCTGGGCAGGACTGGAACCGATGTCCTAGTGGGGCTGTTTGCTAGAGCTGTTGGGGACGGTTTAAACTAATGTGGCAGGGGGATGGGATCCGATGTAGGAAGTCGGGGGGAAGTAAAACGGGGCCAGAAACAAAAAGCAGTAAGGGGGAAAGGGTAAGGCAGAGAAGCCATAGTCAAAATTCAAAAAGGGCCACAGTACAGGGTACAGTGACTGAGGAGAGTGTGAAAAGGGAGGTGGCCAATGCAGGATTGAGGGCGTTGTACCTAAATGCACGCAGTATATGGAGCAAGGTAAATGAGCTTGTTGTACACATTGAAATTGGCCGGTACAATGTTGTGGGCATTACAGAGACATGGCTGCAAGGGGATCAGGGCGGGGATCTAAATATCCAAAGATATATGTCCCATCAAAAGGACAGGCAGATGGGCAAAGGGGGCGGGGTTGCATTGTCAGTAAGGAATGAAGTTAAATCGATAGCAAGGAGCGATATAGAATCAGAAGGCATAGAATCTCTGTGGGTAGAGTTGAGGAATCACAAAGGTAAAAAGACCCTGATGGGAGTTATGTACAGGCCCCCTAGCAGCAGTTAGGATGTGTGGCAGAAAATTAATCAGGAGATAGAAAAGGCATGTAAAAAAGGCAATATTACAATAATCATGGGGGACTTTAATATGCAGGTGGACTGGGAAAATCAAGTTGGTAGTGGATCACAAGAAATGGAATTTGTAGAATGTCTAAGAGATGTTTTTTTGGAGCAGCTTGTGACATAGCCTACTAGGGAACAGGCAATTCTGAATTTGGTGATGTGTAATGAGGCAGACTTGATTAGGGAACTTAAGGTGAAGGAACCCTTAGGGAGCAGTGACCACAATATGATAGAAAGACATGAGGGAGGTTCTGGCTAGAGTTGACTGGAGAAGGAGCCTAGCAGGGAAGACAGTGGAACCGCAATAGCAGGAGTTTTTGGGGGTTATTTGGGAGGCACAACAGAAATTCATCCCAAGGAGGAGGAAACATGCTAAGGGGAGGACAAGGCATCCATGGCTGATGAGGGATGTCAAGGCCAGCATAAAGGCTAAAGAAAAAGCATACAAAGTGGCGAGGATTAGTGGGAAACCAGAGGATTGGGAAGCCTTTAAAAGCGAGCAGAGGACAACTAAAAAAGCAATAAGGGGGGAGAAGATGAAGTACGAGTGCAAGCTAGCTAGTAATATAAAGGAAGGTATGAAGAGATTTTTTTCAATATATAAAAGGTACGAGAGAGGCAAAAATAGACATTGGACCACTAGAAAATGTGGCTTGAGAAGTAATAATAGGAAACAAAGAAATGACAGACAAACTGAATAGTTACTTTGCATCAGTCTTCAAGGTGGAAGACACCAGTGGGATGCCAGAGCTCCAGGAGAACCAGGGGGCAGAGGTGAGTGCAGTGACCATTACTAAGGAGAAGGTTCTGGGGAAACGGAAAGGTCTGAAGGTGGATAAGTCACCTGGACCGGATGGACTACACCCCAGGGTCCTAAAAGAGATAGCTGAGGAAATTGTGAAAGCATTAGTGATGATCTTTCAGGAATCACTGGAGGCAGGATGGATAACTGGAGGCAGGAAGGGTCCCAGAGGACTGGAAGGTGGCGAATGTAACACCACTGTTTTAGAAGGGAGGGAGGCAGAAGATGGGAAATTATAGGCCGGTTAGCGTGACTTCGGTAATTGGTAAGGTTTTAGAGTCTGTTATTAAAGATGAGATCGCGAAGCACTTGGAAGTGCATTGTAAAATAGGACTGAGTCAGCACGGCTTTGTCAAGGGGAGGTCGTGTCTGAGAAATCTGTTAGAGTTCTTTGAGGAGGTAACAAGCAAGTTAGACAAAGGAGAACAAGTGGACGTCATTTATTTAGATTTCCAGAAGGCTTTTGACAAGATGCCGCATAGGAGACTGTTAAATAAGTGAAGAGCTCATGGTGTTCAGGGTAAGATCCTGGCATGGATAGAGGATTGGCTGGCTGGCAGAAGGCAAAGAGTGGGGATAAAGGGGTCTTTTTCAGGATGGCAGCCGGTGATGTAGCCATCTGGGATGGCCACGTCCCGATTACAAAATGGACACTTTGCAAAGAATGCAGGGAAAATTGGACAATACCGAAAAAGCAAGCAGGTGCAAGGTCTGTCTGTTGATTAGAGCTGTAGCTCTCAGACAAGACCGATACTGCAGAACCATCTACATACTAATGAGCCATCCCCGGGAACAAAAAGGCAACATTTAGGTAAACAATGCTAAGACAGACACCCCGGCGCCAGAGGAGACTAAAACAAAGCAAACCAACGGCCATCTAGGACACGCCCAGCAATCAGGGAACCCACCCCTCTATTGGAGGAAAATCGATAAGAACGATTGGGAAACGGCCCAATTAATTGGGCCAAGTTCAAGGCCCGCCCAAAAGCGCGCAAAGCCCTTTTGGGTATAAAAAGGATTCCCCAAGAGAGAATCGCTCTCTTGGCCTTGGCTCTCAGCGAGGAGAGACCTGCCAAAGCTACACCAGACCAAGTAAGTTCCAAGTCAACGCACGCTACGAGACAGACGCTCCTAGTTGCTACCCTGTAAACAGCTCAACCCAGCAGCCTCAGAACCGAGCAACGGTCATTGTTCCTCTGACTGAGTGGGCACCCGAAGCTAAGTATAGGCTTTTAGTAATAGTGATAGTTTAGGTTGTAGAGTTTTATGCATGAGTATATTTGACTGTGTGTAAATAAATGAGCATTGCTTTTGAACTTACTAACTGGTGTATCGAGTCTTTGATCAGTATTCGGTTTTGGACTTTGTGGCGGTATCGAAAGATACCTGGCGACTCTTGAGAAAACGTAATTAAACAGAGCCAAATTAAGAGACAACAGAAAATTAGCACCAGTGACCAGTGGTGTGCCTCAGGGGTCTGTGCTGGGACCACAACTTTTTACAATATACATTAATGATCTGGAAGAAGGTACTGAAGGCACTGTTGCCAAGTTTGCAGATGATACAAAGATCGGTAGAGGGACAGGTAGTATTGAGGAAGCAAGGGGGCTGCAGAACGACTTGGACAAGCTAGGAGAGTGGGCAGTGAAGTGGCAAATGAAATACAATGTGGAAAAGTGTGAGGTTATGCACTTTGGAAGGAGGAATCTAGGCATAGACTATTTTCTAAATGGGGAAATGCTTCAGAAAGCAGAAGCACAAATGGACTTGGGAGTCCTTGTTCACAATTCTCTTAAGGTTAATATGCAGGTTCAGTTGGCAGTTAAGAAGGCAAATGCAATGTTAGCCTTCATGTCAAGAGGGCTAGAATACAAGACCAGGGGTGCACTTCTGAGGCTGTATAAGGCTCTGGTCAGACCCCATTTGGAGTACTGTGAGCAGTTTTGGGCCCCATATCTAAGGAAGGATGTGCTGGCCTTGGAAAGGGTCCAGAGGAGGTTCCCAAGAATGATCCCTGGAATGAAGAACTTGTCGTATGAGGAACGTTTAAGGACTCTGGGTCTGTACTTGTTGGAGTTTAGAAGGATGAGAGGGGATCTTATTGAAACGTATAAGATACTGCGAGGCCTGGATAGAGTGGACGTGGAGCGGATGTTTTCACTTATCGGAAAAACTAGAACCAGAGGACACCATCTCAGATTAAAGGGACGATCCTTTAAAACAGAGATGAGGAAGAATTTCTTCAGCCAGAGGGTGGTGAATCTGTATCACTGCAAAAGATGGAACTCTTTGCCGCAGAAGGCTGTGGAGGCCAATTCACTGAGTGTCTTTAAGACAGAGATAGATAGGTTCTTGATTAATGAGGGGATTTGGGGTTATGGGGAGAAGGCAGGAGAATGGGGATGAGAAAATATCACCCATGATTGAATGGCGGAGCAGACTCGATGGGCCAGGTGGCCTAATTCTGCTCCTGTGTCTTATGATCTTATGAAACCATTGCGTCTTTTGTGAAACCCGGCCACAGCTAATTGCTATTGGGCTGGTGCTTTCCAAATATGATTGCTGACGTAAACTTAGTCTGTCTGATTTCCAGTCCAATATATTTAAATGCACCGGAAGCCTGACTTCCAACCCTGAATTCTTTCCTCAAACCAGAGATTACAATAGCTTCAAAATCACTAGTCCCACCCCACAAAAAATCATCGACATGCATCATAAAGATGCCAGAAAGATTTCCTTTATAGTGCCAGTAAAACATTGCCGGATCTGCTTTCAACTGGCAACAGCCTAATTTTAACAAAACTGACCTTACCGAAAAATACCAGCATCATTTAATCCATATACAAATTTGTTCAACTTCCAGAGTACCCTTCTTTGTTAGCTGCTTCTTTAGGAGGACGGAGAAAAATGTCTCTCTGGAGCTGATGCCCCTGCAAAAAGGCAGCTTTTATATCTATAGATTTGCATTCCCAAGCCTTTGTGGCTAATAGAGCCAAGAAGATCTTTAAAATAACCTTTCCTGTCATAGGTGAATCTACCCTTAAATCCTGATCTTCTAAGTTTTCTTCAAATCCCCTTGCCACAAGCCTGGCCTTTGCCTTATAAGTTCCACCCGGAAGAACCTTTTTCGTGCAAATCCATCTGTGGGATAGAGCTCTTTGTCCCCTATCCGGTACTTCCGTGTAATCCCCATATTCACTCCAACTATGCAGTTCTTGCTGTTTGGAATCTTTGATAACTTTTTCATCTAATTTATTGGAAGCCACCAAAATCTCACGTGAATGTGGGCTTCTACTCCTGTTAGTATGTGTAGTGTTACTCATGTTCTGAGACCTTGATAAACTACGTCCCCTCTCCCGCCTGGCATCTCGTTCTGTACTGCTACTGCTTGATCTTTCCCTTCTGCTGTGGGATGTCCTTTCAATAGTTCTCAATCTTTTCCTGCAGACCTGTTCACTGTCTGATGTACTATCTGAACTGGCACTGTGTTTCTGTGTCCTCCATTTTTGAACTTTGTGTTCTCAATCCATTGCCTTGACTCGTTCCCCTGAATGCTGTACATTCAACCCATGTATATACTTTGCAGTGGCCTTCCCTGCTTTACTAATAACAGTTGCATCCTTCCATTGACTAGACCCTTCAGGCAAGTATTCACTTTTGTACAAACTTTTGGCAGTTGTCCTTTTGGAAAAATGGCCCGTTCTAATTCATCAGAAGTGTTGTGGTCCTCTACAGAAACCCGGTCTATATCAGTTAACTGGTCCTCATAGGTCTGTAACACTTGCGTACCAGGTGACCCTGGTTCCTCGTCATGTCAGTCTGCTCTTGTCTAAATTTGAAAATTTGTAGTCTGTACCCATTATCCTTGATGAATGTACCCTAACAGTTTGATTGCCATGTTGCAAAATAATTGTTTTGCCATCTATGCCTATGATCTTCCCTGGGCCTTTCCATTCATTAGAATTGTCTCTCTTATAGTATACTATGTCTCCTTGCTGAAAAATGGTATTTGATGGCCGTACATTATGCCTTAAAGCTCTGCGAATTCTTTCAGAGACTTCTGCTTCCAAAAAGGCTTTTCTACTGCTATGTAATGCATTTAGATGCTCAGCAAAGGCAGAGCTAATTGTAGTCCCCTCCCAAGCTGGAGGCTGGTCATCCAAAATGGATGGAATTTTATGATTTCTACCAAACACTAATTGATAAGGGCAATAACCCCCAACCATCTGCAATGAGTTATTTGCATGTACCGCCCATGCTAAAGCTGAATTTAGCCTGCAATTCGTTCTATCTGCCAATATTTTCCTGAGCATGTCATCGATTACAGCATAGATTCTTTCACAGACACCAGCCGGGATTCTCCCCTACCCGGCGGGGCGGGGGAATCCGGCGTAATGGAATGGCGTGAATCACTCCGGCGTCGGGCCGCCCCAAGGGTGCGGAATTCTCCGCACCTTTAGGGGCCAAGCCCTCACACTGAGGGGCTAGGCCCGCGCCGGAGTGATTTCTGCCCCGCCGGCTGGCGGGAAAGGCCTTTGGCGCCACGCCAGCCGGCGCCGAAAGGACTTCGCCGGGCGACGCATGCGCGGGAGCGTCAGCGGACGCTCACGACATCCCCGCGCATGCGCAGTGGAGGGGGTCTCTTCCCCCTCCGCCATAGTGAAAACCATGGCGAAGGCGGAAGAAAAAGGCCTGCCCGCCGATCGGTGGGCCCCAATCGCGGGCCAGGCCACCGTGGGGGCACCCCCCGGGGTCAGATCGCCCCGCGCCCCCCCCCAGGACCCTGGAGCCCGCCCGCGCCGTCTGCTCCCGCCGGTAAGGTAGGTGGTTCAATCCACGCTGGCTGGCGAGGGTTGACAGCGGCGGGACTTCGGCCCATCGCGGGCGGGAGAATCACCGGGGGGGGAGCCCGCCGACCGGCGCAGCGCGATTCTCTGGTAGTGGAGAATTCAGGACACGGCAGGGGCAAGATTCACGCCAGCCCCCGGCAATTCTCCGACCCGGTGGGGGGGGTCGGAGAATCGCGCCCACCATTACTAAATGGGCTTTCCGCAGCCGTATTCATAACTGTGGTATTCACGTTTACACACATGTCCCTAAACTCATCATTAGCAAATTCTCCCCCATTGTCCGTATGGAATTTTGCCGGTGGGCCCATTCCTGTCCCTATCCATTTTTCCACGATTTGATCCAGAATTACTCTCTTTTATTTATTTCGTACAATCGTCGATTGACTAAATCTCGTTGCTAAATCTACAAAATGCAAAATAAATATTATTGGCTATATCCCAGAACTTAAGGTCCATGGCCACAATGTTGTTAAAGAGTGTGATTAGCACAACTAGTCTCACACTGATATAAAGTCCCATTTTCAACTGCCATGAACACATCCTTAACCACTCTACTTGAAATATTATTTATCAATAATGGAATACAATAGTGTCCCGACTGTGTAAATTGTAAGTCCACCGTCTTTCCAAAAACTGTTGCCTTATCCTGTTCCATATCCAGTTTCATGTGTGCTTTCTTCATCGACGGTCTGCTCAGAAGCAAAGGTATCTCACTTGATACAACATCCGTGCTAATGAAATGATTCACTCCGGCAATATTGCAAGGGATCACCACTCTTTTCAGCGACTTCAGAGTATTATCATCCCCAAACCTGAAACTTGTGGAACTTTCAAATTCCTTAACCCTGTTACGATTTTCAGCATTCAAAGAGTCCAGGTAACATTTTAACCAGCCAATTCCACACACAGTAGATGTGCAGCCACTGTCCAATACAGCACAATTGAAGGATTCTGCAACCAACACCCTCATTACCGGCGTAAAACTGCTTGTTAATAGGACAATGCCTTCTTTCTGGTCACTATCTTTTTCCTCTTCTGACTCTTCCGTGTCATGGATAAAAGCAAATTACTGTGGATGCTGGAATCTGAAACGAAAGAGAAAATGCTGGAGCAAGAAAATCTCAGCAAGCCTGGCAGCATCTGTAGGGAGAGAAAAGAGCTTTAACAAAGAGTCATCGGACTCAAAATGGCAGCTCTTTTCTCTCCCTACAGATGCTGCCAGACGTGCTGAGATTTTCCAGCATTTTCTCTTTCGCTTCCGTGTCATGTGCGCTTCAAACATCTATTATAACGTGTTGGACAGTTGAAAGCATAATGGTATTGAGAGTCACATCGAAAACATCGATGTATCATGCCCCGTGCATTTCTGGGGTTCATCTTCGTATTGTAGGTTCTAACTGGGTTTCTGTCTTCATAATTTCCGGGTCCCGATCTCCTTCTATAGTCTTGGAACCTGTTCGTAGCCATACGATTTCGCCATCCTGTTAGTAGTGTATCTTCCATATTCTGCTTTATTGCAGCCTGACCTATTTGGGTCATCAGAGCCATCGGAATCGAATGTTTCCCCAGAAACATTTTTAAAGCATCTGTCATCTGATCGAATAAGGTCTCCTTATCCGCAAACTGAACTCCTGTCAAAACCAGTAGCCTATCCATGTTGCTCATTCTAGCACAGTCAAGTAATTTAAAGGCCAACACAGACTGTGGAAATTCCAGGTTGTGTTTCTGCAGTCTTTTATATAGTCTGCCAAATTCCATTATATAGTCTTCAATGGAGAAATCCTCTATTTTCTGGAACCTATCAGAATCCGACCATGCTTCATAAGCACTTAACAAGTCATCCTTCTTATAAATCTTATCCATATAATGCAATAGAGTCTGCAGACCTTCTGCTGAGTCTAACTCTTCCAATTCCAGCTCAGAAAACACTTTGCTCTGTATTTTACTGTCATAAGGTAGAGAACAAGCCAATGCCATACCTTGTTTTCTCTTTCCCAAGGCAGTTACCTTAGTCCACATAACTACTGCACTTCTCCATTGGTCGTACGATCCCCTTTCAGAAAATAAAGGGGGGATAGTCATATCCGGCCATCTTTATCCTAGGTTCAGCCATATATCTTTGGGGTTTTTTCTTCTCACTCACTCCTTGGTTTGGTCTGGAAAAGTTGTATCTTTCAACCTTTCACATTTGCACAGCAACCATCCTCTGCTACCATTTGTTAGACGTTTAGCTGCTGTTGTGTAAAGAGTCAAAAGCTCTGCTCCTTTTCACCAACACCTTTATTTCACTTTAACAGACACTGCACAAAACTCTAACACCACATCACCTGACACAAAGACCACCTGAAGCCTCTTTACATACCAGTGTCAATTATTGGATACTTAACATAAATAAGACAACTAATTGGAACGTCTCTTCACCCATTACTTAACATACTAGGTACCCCTTCTCTGTTTAAGAGAAAAGAGACCCCGTCTTTTCATCCTTTCCTGATATGCTAGAAATATGAGATTATGCCTAGTACTTGTGTGGTATCATACTGCAGGGGAGATGGTGTTGTCGTGGCACTGTCACTGCACTACTAACCCAGAGGTCTGGGCTGATGTATCAGCCATGGATTTAAATCCCACCACGGAAGCTGGTGGAATTTAAATTGAGTTAATAAAATATGGAATTGAAAGTTAGCCTCGGCGATGGTGATCATGAAACAATCATTGATTGTTATTAAAACCCATCCAGTTGTCGTTTTGGGAAGGAAATCTGCTGTCCTTGCCCGGTCTGGCCTACATGTGACTCAAACCCACAGCAATGTGGTTGAGTGTTAACTGCCATCGGAAAGCGCCCAGCAAGAAACTAATTTCAAATTCAAGGCAATTAGGGATGGGCAACAAATTCTGAACTTGTCAGCAACCCCCACAGCCAATGAAGAAATAAAGAAAAAATATCTGCTTGCCCCATCTCCAGTGCCTCTAAATCCATTTTACAATATGGTGACCAAGACAGTCTGCCAAGTGTGGGCTAACCAATATTCGGCACAAGTTTAACTTTAACTTTTCTTTTACTTTTCAATTCTAGCCCCCAGAAATAAATCTTAGCACTCAATCTAATCAAATGGGAACAGAGTGCTATAGAGAGGACGTTTAGCCACTAGTTTTCTGGCGCTCACAGCTCCGGGAAACACCCTGCTATCTAATGTCCATCTGGTTAGATAAGGGGCCTCAATGGGGAACACACGCCCAAGGCTGCACTCAGCCCTGTTTTCTGCACTGAGGAGCTCCGCTCGGCGGAACTCCTCAGTGCAGCAAGAGATCATGTCGCCATTTTTAAATGATGTCCCGATCTCTCGAGCTCCCGATACAATCCCCGAACTCCCCCACCCCCAGGCCTCAACTCACTACAAGGAGGTCCCTGGGCATGGAACCCGGTATCTCCCGACACCCAATCAGTTCATCCCCATGGCCCGATCACCGCCACTCAGAAAATGCCAGTGCTTGGCACTGCCAACCTGGTTTGTTGGCAGTGCACCTGCCAAATGGGCACCTTGGCAGTGCCAGGCTAACACCCTCCCCAGAGAGCAAGCACCTGGCCCTCCGATTCCCTGGGAGACTGCCCACGAGCGCTGGTTCCTGTTTGTGGAGATCAGCACTGAATGGCATTCGCCGGAGGTCTCCAAGACAAAGGGGACAGATCCCAATGCCTTGGTTACCTCAGGGAACTGCATATCAGTGTGAGACTAGTTGTGCTAATCACACTCTTTAATAAAAAAAATATTTTTATTCTCCTCCTTTTTCACATTTTCATCCAAATTTACACCACCAAACAATCAACAATAACAAATACAATATCAATCCCCTGGCCAACAATCCCTCCCTCCCACCAGCTCCCAAACAACCCTCAAAATTTTAAATACAAACATCAAAGAAAAGGAATCAGGAATCCACCATTCACCCCCCCCATACATAGTCACCAACAACATACACAGTCCAACGCCCACCCCCCACCTCAATGCCCCCCTCCACCCCAACCACGCCCCCCCACCCCAAAACCCCCCTAATGTTCGATGTCATCCAATTCTTGAAAGTACATAATAAACAAAGCCCATGAATTGTACAGCCCTTTCATCCTTCTCAACTCAAACTTCACCTTCACGAGTGTTAAAAACTCCAAAAGATCCCCCCGCCACGCCAGGGCACAGAGTGGAGAAACTGACCTCCACCCCAACAGGATCCGCTTTCAGGCGATCAGCAAGGCGAAGGCTAAAACATCTTTAGCCGCACCCGCTTCCAACCCTGGCCGATCCGATACCCTGAATATGGGCTCCAGAGGAACTGCCTCAAGCGTCTCATGTACCACCTTCAAAATTACCCTGAACACCTCCCTCCAATAAGTTTGTGGAGAACGAAAAGATCCTGCAGTGGGCCAGGGAGAAACAGAACTGTGACTGGGAGGGGAACAAGGTCTGAATATGTCAGGATATCGGAGCGGAACTGGCGAAAAGGCGTGCCAGGTTCAATAGCGGCAAAGCAGTTCTTAACCGAAGGCAGATCGTGTTTGAGGTGCTGTACCCGGCGAAACTGGGTGACTTTCAAAGGCCGGGAGTACTACTTTGAAACCAGAGGAGGCCAATGACTTCATCAGAGATCTGTTTTTTTTACTCAACAGAATGGCTACTCCTGTGACTTTGAATCAAACCCCGAGTGAAATACCAGACCCAACCATCCCTTCCTCAACCTAACCTGATCCCTCACCCGACGGTGCGTCTCCTGCAGAAAGATCACCTCCGTCTTCTAAGCTCCCCAAGTGCACAAAGACCCAAGATCTCGTCACCCAAACCCCCGGTTTCAGGGGGCCGCAGTCCCTCCATTCTATGTTACATGTTACAAACCTTACAGAAGGCTTGCATCGCCAGTCCCCTCTGCCTTCCGCCATCCTCCCCTACCGATTCTGTCCAATTTAATTTCACCCTAAACCGGGCCCATCCAAGATGGCCTCCTTCTTCATCCATGACCACGCTCCTCCTCTTCCAACACTGCCACGTCGCATACCCCTCCACCTCCCTGCTGGTAAGGGTGTTTAATGAGGCAAGGGAGCAGGGGGTGCTCATCCTGACGCTATTGCAGGCCTCAATCTCATTAATTATAAAGAGGGACAAGGATCTGGAGCAGTGGGGGTCCTATAGGCCCATACTGAGTGGTTTGGGGATCTATTCGTTGAGGGCAGTTTTCCGGGCTTGGAGGGGTTGGTGGAGGAGTTTGAGTTGCCCACCAGGAATGGGTTCCTGTATTTGCAGGTGAGGGATTTTTTCCAGAAGCAGATACCGTTCTTTTTTCACCTGCCGCCTCAGGGGCTGCAGGACATGGTGGTGTCAAGATAAGGGATAGGGGAGGGTAAAGTGTCAGAAATTTACAAGGAGGTGATGGATTGGGAGGGAGCCCCGATAGGGGTAGTGAAGTGCAAGTTGGAGGAGGTGTTGGGTAGGGCGTTGGAGGCTGGGCTGTAGGAGGAGGCTCTGAGAAGGTTGAATGCATCCTCATTGTGCGCTAGGCTTATCCTTATCCAGTTTATGGTGCTCCACAGGGCGCACATGACAGTGACCGGGATGAGCACGTTTTTTGAAGAGGTGGAAAATAGGTGTGGGCATTGTGCGGGTGGGTCCGCGAATCATGTTCATCTGTTTGGGGCCTGTCCGATGCTTGGGGGATTCTGGTAGGGGTTTGCCGACGTTGTATCGGAGGTTCTGAAGATGAAGGTGGTCCCGAGTCCAGAAGCGGTGATCTTTGGAGTGTCAGAAGGCGCGAAAGGCTGATGTATTGGCCTTTGCCTCCCTGGTAGCCCGGAGACGGATATTATTAGAATGGAGGGACTGCGGCCCCCTGAAACCGGGGGTTTGGGTGAGTGACCTGGCAGAGTTTCTCAGGCTGGAAAAGATAAAATTCGCCTTGAGAGGGTCTGTGGAGGGGTTTGCCCAGAGTTGGCAGCCGTTCATTGACTTTTGTGAGAATAGAACATAGGACATAGAACATTACAGCACAGAACAGGACCTTCGGCCCTCGATGTTGTGCCGAGCATTGTCCGAAACAAAGATCAAGCTATCCCACTCCCTGTCATGCTGGTGTGCTCCATGTGCCTATCCAATAACCGCTTGAAAGTTCCTAAAGTGTCCGACTCCACTATCACAGCAAGCAGCCCATTCCACACCCTAACCACTCTGAGTAAAGAACCTACCTCGGACATTCCTCCTACATATCCCACCCTGAATCTTATAGTTATGCCCCCTTGTAACAGCTACATCCACCCGAGGAAATAGTCTCTGAACGTCCACTCTATCTATCCCCCTCATTATCTTAGAAACCTCTATTAAGTCGCCTCTCATCCTCCTCCGCTCCAAAGAGAAAATCCCTAGCTCCCTCAATCTTTCCTCAAAAGACCTATCCTGCAAACCAGGCAGCATCCTGGTAAATCTCCTTTGCACCCTTTCCAATGCTTCCACATCCTTCCTATAATGAGGTGACCAGAACTGCACACAAACTCCAAATGTGGTCTCACCAGGGTTATGTACAGTTGCAGCATAACCCCACGGCTCTTAAATTCAAGCCCCCTGTTAATAAACGCTAACACACTATAATCCTTCTTCACGGCTCTATCCACTTGAGTGGCAACCTTCAGAGATCTGTGGACATGAACCCCAATATCTCTCTGTTCCTCCACATTCCTCAGAACCCTGCCGTTGATCCTGTAATCCGCATTCAAATTTTTTCTACCAAAATGAATCACCTCGCACTTATCAGAGTTAAACTCCATCTGCCATTTTTCGGCCCAGCTCTGCATCCTATCAATGTCTCTTTGCAGCTACAACAGCCCTCCACCTCATCCACTACTCCACCAATCTTGGTGTCATCAGCAAATTTACTGACCCACCCTTCAGCCCCTCCTCCAAGTCATTGATAAAAATCACAAATAGCAGAGGACCCAGCACTGATCCCTGTGGTACACCGCAAGTTTGTTTTGTTTTGTGTTTGATGTGTAAATATATAAATGCTTCAATAAAATATTTTCCAAACAAAATGTTAGCATGCAGATAAAACAAGCAATTAGGAAGGCAAATGGTCTGAGATCTATTTTTTTAAAAATTAATTTACGGGATATGGGTGCCACTAGCTATGCCAGCATTTATTACCCATTCCAATTGCCTTTAATAAGGTGGGGGTGAACTACCTTCCTGGACCCCTACAGTCCCAGAGGTGTAGGTACACCCAGAGTGCGATGAGGGAGGGAGTTCCAGGATTTTGACCCAGAAACAATGAAGGAGCGGCGATATATTTCCAAGTCAGGATGGTCAGTGACTTGGAGAGGAACCTCCAGGTAGTGGGGATTCCAGGTATTTGCTGTCCATGACCTTCTAGATGGTAGTAGTAGGGGTTTGGAAGGTTCTGTGTAAGGAGTCTTGGTGAGTTCCTGCAATGTATCTTGTAGCTGTTACACACTGTTCATCAGGAGTGAATGTTTGTGGATGGGGTGCCAATCAAGCGGGCTGTTTTGCCCTGGATGGGGTTGAGCTTCTTGAGTGTTGTTGGAGCTGCACTCATCCAGTCCAAGTGGGGAGTATCCCATTACACTCTTGGCCTGTGCCCTGTGTCGTGTTGGGTGTTCCGATACACAAACGAACCAACACGGTTGTGGATGGTACAACTGTTTTATTATTCTGTACAATAATAACTATTAACTTCTGACTGTGGTTCGTACTTCACCAGTTAACCTGTGGACCCAGCCCTAGCACTATCTTTATGAGGCATTCAGCACATGGTGTATGTCTGAATGGCACGCTGTGAGCTCTGTGCTCTGAGCTGTCTCCTGTTAGAATGAGCGGGAACTGTGGTGTTCCCTGTTTTATAGTGCGTGTGCTCTCACTGGTGATTGGCTGCGATGTTGTGTGCGTTGGTTGGTCCAACTACCTGTCCATCAGTGTGTGTGAGTGATTGCACCATGATATGTTAATTTGGATATCATGACACCCTGTAGATGGTGGACAGGCTTTGGGGAGTCAGGAGGTGAGTTACTTGCCAGAATATTTCAAATCCTTTATTACATATAGAATCATAGAATTTACAGTGCAGAAGGAAGCCATTCGGCCCATTGCGTCTGCACCGGCCCTCACAAAGAGCACCCTACTGAAGCCCATGTATCTACCCTATCCCTGTAGCCCAGTAACCCCCACTTAACATTTTTTGGCCCTTTTCTTAAAGGGTTTGGCAGGGTAGACGCTGGGAAATATTTCCTCTGGCTGGTGAAATCAAGAACACAGGAACACCTTGGCATTGCCCATGAAAGGAGGGTGGAGGGAGGGTTTGAAGGGTGAGGGTGTGCACGGCAGGTAAGTAGGGATGAGCCTCTGGAGGTTGGGATGGGGTGACAGATAGGGGTCCTGGAAGGGTAGGGGCCTATAAGTGAGCATGGGGGAGCCTGAAGAGGGCCCCCCCCCAGGGACCACATAGTGGGGTGTCCTCACTTGGGAGGGGGGGTGATAATGCCCATGGGTGGATGTGGGGGGACCCACAAGCTCACTTCGAGATCGAGGCACCCTTTCAAAATAGTGGCCCGATCTCTCAGTTCAGCTCCCCAGTGCTAAAAAAGGGCAAAACAGGTGAGAAACTCCCCAGGGCCCAAAAAACTGACCAAGTGTCATTGAATAGCGGTGGGGAACTCGCTGGCAAACCTGAAAAACCCGCTACAAACGAACTTCAAAATTATTCCGGAGAATCGCGCCCAGTCTCAGAAAATGATCAGGACCGATATGAGGAGGAATTTCTTCACTCAGAGGATGACAAGTCTTTGGAATCCTCCATTCAAGAGGGCTGTGGATGCTCAGCTGTTGAGTGTGTTCAAGTTACCAAACCTGGCAGGAGGTGAAATGTCTGGCCAAGGAGCTGTAAGAGATCTGTGGCGCAGCAGGCAGTGGAAGGATGGCTGAGGGGGGAGGGCTTGTGCAAGTAGTAAAGCCCCAGATGTAACAGTTGACGGCCTTCAGCAAGGTAGATTTCCACCAGCAGATGAAGGAGATGCAGGAGGATCGCTCGAAGACCATCGAAGGGACTACGGTACCCCTGAAGGGCTCGATGGAGAGGGTGGAGAAATGTCTGGAGGCTCAGGGGTCGCGGATCCGAGAGATTGAGAGGGTGATGTGTCGGACCACAGCGATTTGGGTGGTGGCATTAGAGGCAGGCTCCTGGGTGACTTTGTAAGACGTTGAGAGCAAAGGTGGAGGAGCAGGAAAATAGATCAAGGAGGCAGAATCTGCGGATAGTGGCCCTCCCTGAAGGAGTGGAAGGTGCGAGTGCCACGACAATGGTGGGGCTGGTGGCGGAGGGGGTGTTGGATAAGGCCCCTGAAGTGGACAGAGCACACAGGTCTCTAAGGCTGAGGCCTAGAGTGGGGAAGCCACCACGGGTGGTGATTGTGAGGCTCTATAGGTTTGTGGCGAACGAGAATATTCTGCAGTGGGCCAGGGAGAAGCGCAACTGTGAATGGGAGGGGAACAAGGTCCGAATATACCAGGGACATTGGAGCTGAGCTGTCAAAACGGCATGCGGGGTTCAACAAAACCAAGGAGGTGCTGTATCAACAGCGGATCAGGTTTGGGGTGCTCTACCCGGCGATGCTTTGGGTGACATATCAAGGCCGTGAATACTATTTTGAGACCACAGGAGCAGCCAATTACTTTATCAAGGAGCATAAACTGGGGGAAGAATTGAACAGGACAATTCTGGGAGGCTGAGGTGCTGCCACTTTGAAGTAGTTGGGAATACGGGGTTGGAGAGAGTGGGGCGTTTTCTTTTCCTCTGATGTGGAGTTTTTTTTCTTCTTTTTACTCTTGGGTTGACAAAGGGAGGCAGGGGTGAAAGGTTTGTAAGGGGACGACTGTCCCCATCCCCCCTCTGGCTTCCTGGGGCTGTTTTGTTTTTCTCTGTTTGTCCTTGGAGAAGGTGACCTGTGGTTAGAGATGAGTCTTTGTTTGGGTGGGGGAGGTCAGCAGGGAGCCTTCTTCACAAAACAGAGGGTTAAGGGTAGGGAAGGGGTGGGGTTCAGTAGGTGGAGCCTTCGGACAAGAGTTGCCACGCTGACAGGCAATGCTGGTGTGGGAGAAGGCTGAGAGAGATGGCCGTAGGGAGGATTGGGGGGGGGTTGACGACGTGACGAGGCGAAGTTGGAGAACAAACATGGTCAGGGGCGGAGAAAGGGGCCATCATGGATGGGCCAGGTGCAGGGTGAAATTAACGGGGGTTGAGCCGAAAGGGGAGGAAGGCGGATGGTAAAGGGGAATGGAGGTGTAAGCCCCCGGTAAAGCTGATAACGTGGAACGTGCAAGGGCTCAATGGATCAGTGAAAGGATTGCGGGTCTTTGCACACCTGAGGAGTTTCAAAGCGGTGGTGGTCTTTCTGCAGGCGACGCACTTCTGCGTGAAGGACCAGGTTAAGGAAGGGGTGGGTTGGTCAGGTTTTGTGTATGCACCGAATTGGGATGATGTAGGTTTTATGAGGGGGTTGCTGGCAGCAAACCTGGACTTGGCCACGCACCAGTTGATTATGCGAGGAGATTTTAATTGTGTCCTAGAGCCGAGGGTAGATAGACCGAGCCTCAGGTCAATGGGTAGAATACAAATGGCAAAGGAACTGGGTGGGTTTATGGAGAAGATGGATATGGTGGACTCGTGGCGCTTCATGAACCCAGGGGGAAGGGAGTATTCCTTTTTTTCCATGTGTACAGGGTATATTCCAGGACTGACTTTTTTGTGGAGAGCCGAGAGATTTTGGCCGGGGTGGAGGGGGCAGAGTATGTGGGGATAGTAATCTCGGACCATACGCCCCATTGGCTGGAGATTTGGCTTAGATCGGGACGGGAGCTGAGGTGGAGGCTCGATTCGGGGTTGTTAGCTGACAAGAGGGCTTTGTGACAAAGTGCGGGCTGTGATTAAAGATTGTGTAGAATTGAACCAAAACGGGGAGGTCTCGGCAGCCACTTCTTGGGAAGCGTTAAAAGCGGTGGCCCAGGGGGAGATTATCTCGTTCATGGCTCATGCAGAGAAGGAAAGGAGGGAGGAATATGAATGGTTAATGAACGAGATAGTGGAGCTACATAGGGAGTACTCGAGAGTGCCCACTATGGAGGAATTGGCGAGGACGGAAAAATTATGGGGCCAATTTGATAGGCTGACAACGGGGAGGGCAGTAGAACAACTGCGTAGGGCAAGAGGGGTGCAGTACGAATACGGAGAGAAGGCAAGTCGAATATTAGCTCATCAGCTACGGAAGCAGGCTGCGTCTAGGGAAATATTGAAGATATGGACTGGGCAGGGGATGCGGTGTCGGAGCCGGGGAAGATAAATGAGGATTTAGGGATTACTATCAGGAGCTGTACAGGGAGGACACGGGGGTGAAGAGGGAAACATGGGAGGGTTTCAACAGCTGGAGGTAGAGAAGAGGTAGGCGCTAGAGCAGCCCCTGGGTTTGAGGGAGATATTGGACAGTATAAGGGGTATGAAGTCTCAGAAGGCCCCGGGGCCCGATGGTTACCCGGCGGAATTCTACAAGGAGTTTGCGACGGACCTGGCACCACATCTCTTGGGGTGTTTAATGAGGCGATGGAGACGGGGGAGTTGCCGGAAATGATGACTAAGGCAACGATCAACTAACGACGGAGGTAGAGGGGCGACCTGATAGAGGTCTGCAAAATTATGAGGGGCATAGACAGAGTGGATAGTCAGAGGCTTTTCCCCAGGGTAGAGGGGTCAATTACTAGGGGACATAGGTTTAAGGTGCGAGGGGCAAGGTTTAGAGGAGATGTACGAGGCAAGTTTTTTACACAGAGGGTAGTGGGTGCCTGGAACTCGCTGCCGGAGGAGGTGGTGGAAGCAGGGACGATAGTGACATTTAAGGGGCATCTTGACAAATACATGAATAGGATGGGAATAGAGGGATACGGACCCAGGAAGTGTAGAAGATTTTAGTTTAGACGGGCAGCCTGGTCGGCGCAGGCTTGGAGAGCTGAAGGGCCTGTTCCTGTGCAGTACTTTTCCTTGTTCTTTGATCACGTTAATACAAAAAAAGGGGAAGGACCCGTTGGAATGTGGGTTGTATACGCCCGTTTCGCTGTTAAAAACCGATGTAATAATAATAATAATCGCTTATTGTCACAAGTAGGCTTCAATGAAGTTACTGAGAAAAGCCCCCAGTCATCACATTCCGGCGCCTGTTCAGAGAGGCCAGTATGGGAATTGAATGCACGTTGCTGGCATTGTTCTGCATTACAAGCCAGCTGTTTAGCCCACTGTGTTAAACCAACCCCTAGTGAAAGTGCTGGCTGGCTAAGTTGGTGGCGGGAAGGATGGAAGGTTGTGTCCCGGGGTTGTTGCAGAGGACCAAACAGGCTTCGTAAAGGGCAAGCAGCTTTCCAATACTATAAGGAGGCTGTCAAATGTGATTACGACCCCGTCGGGAGCTCAGGTGCCGGAGGTAGTGGTGTTCATGGACACAGAGAAGGCTTTCGACCGGGTGGAGTGGAGGTACTTGGTTGAGGTCCTGGTAAGATTTGGATTTGGGCCGAAGTTTGTGGCCTGAGTGCGCCTGTTATACGTGGCACTGAGGACAAGTGTGCAGACCAATGACATGGGTTCACGGAACTTTGAACTACACAGGGGAACAAGGCAGGGGTGCTTGCTGTCACTGTTGCTGTTTGCACTGGCTATACAGCCTCTGGCAATGGCTCTTAGGGGGTCGGCAGAGTGGCAAGGGATTATGAGGGGACGAAGGGAGCATCGGGTGTCTCTCTATGCCGACGACCTACTATTGTATGTTTTGGACCCATTGCAGAGCATAGAGAGGATCATGGGCCTGTTGGGGAAGTTTGGGCGTTCTTGGGATACAAGTTAAACGTAGGGGAAAGCGAAGTGTTCCCGGTGAATGAGTTGGGTCAGTGAGCCAATTTATGGAGGATGCCATTTAAGGTGGCCAGAGATAGGTTTAGATACCTGGGGATTCAGGTAGTGAGGGAATGGGCGATTCTTCACAAATGGAATTTAACAAAACTGGTGGATCTCAAGAGGTCATATTCCAGACACACCCGATCTTTATACCAAAGGCCTTCTTTCAGAAACTAGACACAATTATTTCAGACTTTGTACGGGCAGGGAAGGTGCTGAGGGTTAAGACCCTGTTACAGAGGCAGAAAGGAGGGTTGGCATTGCTGAACCTGCTTCATTATTATTGGACGGCAAACGTGGAGGTGAGGTGATGGTGGGAAGGAGAGGAGGCAGAATGGGTTAGGATGGAGGAGGAATCATGTGAGGGGCCCAGCTTAAGGGCTATGGTGACGGCAGCATTGCCGATGGCGGCGATCAGATACTCAGGGAGTCCGGTGGTGCAGTCCATGGTGAAGATCTGGTACCAGATGAGGAGGCACTAAAGGATAGAGGGAATGTTGGTGTTAATGCCGTTGTGTGAGCAGGTGGGGCGGGGGGAGGTAGATGGCATGTATAGGAAGTGGAGAGAACTGGGGCTGGTTAACATAGAACATAGAAAATACAGCACAGAACAGGCCCTTCGGCCCACGATGTTGTGCCGAACCTTTGTCCTAGATTAATCATAGATTATCATTGAATTTACAGTGCAGAAGGAGGCCATTCGGCCCTTTGAGTCTGCACCGGCTCTTGGAAAGAGCACCCTACCCAAACTCAACACCTCCACCCAACACCAAGGGCAATTTTGGACACCAAGGGCAATTTATCATGGCCAATCCACCTAACCTGCACATCTTTGGACTGTGGGAGGAAACCGGAGCACCCGGAGGAAACCCTCGCACACACGGGGAGGATGTGCAGACTCCGCACAGACAGTGATCCAAGCCGGAATCGAACCTGGGACCCTGGAGCTGTGAAGCAATTGTGCTATCCACAATGCTACCGTGCTGCCCTTAAGAACAAATACATCTACACTATATCATTTTACCGTAATCCATGTACCTATCCAATAGCTGCTTGAAGGTCCCTAATGTTTCCGACTCAACTACTTCCACAGGCTGTGCATTCCATGCCCCCATTACTCTCTGGGTAAAGAACCTATCTCTGATATCCCTCCTATATCTTCCACCTTTCACCTTAAATTTATGTCCCCTTGTAATGGTTTGTTCCACCCGGGGAAAAAGTCTCTGACTGTCTATTCTATCTATTCCCCGATCATCTTATAAACCTCTATCAAGTCGCCCCTCATCCTTCTCCGTTCTAATGAGAAAACGCCCAGCACCCTCAACCTTTCCTCGTAAGACCTACTCTCCATTCCAGGCAACATCCTGGGAAATCTCCTTTGCACCTTTTCCAAAGCTTCCACATCCTTCCTAAAATGAGGCGACCAGAACTGTACACAGTACTCCAAATTTGAATTTGGAGGAAGTGTTTGCCAGTATAGGTGAATTGAAGAAGATGGAGCTCCAGAGAGGAAGTGAGTTTAGGGACCTGCGGGTAAGGTACTTCGCACGGAAGGTTTGGAAAGAGTTCCCCAGGTTGCCGAGGTACACCCTGCTGGAAAGACTGTTGCTTCAGTATGTGGAAGGCAGGGCAAGATCGGAGACAGGTTATACAGGTGGCTGTGAGAACAGGGAGGTAATTAGGTGGTGAAGTGGGAAGGGGGCCTGGGAGGAGAGATAAACTGGGGCTATGGAATGAGGCGCTACAAAGGGTAAATGCAACCTCTTTGTGCGCAAGGATGAGCCTGATACAGTTCAAGGTCGTACACAGGGTACAGATAATTCGGGCAAGAAAGGGTTCTTTCAGGGGGTGTCAGATGAGTGTGAGAAGTTCATAGAATTTTTATAGAATTTACAGTGCAGAAGGAGGCCATTCGGCCCATCGAGTCTGCACCGGCTCTTGGAAAGAGCACCCTACCCAAGGTCAACACCTCCACCCTATCCCCATAACCCAGTAACCCCACCCATGACTAAGGGCAATTTTCGACACTAAGGGCAATTTATCATGGCCAATCCACCTAACCTGCACATCTTTGGACTGTGGAAGGAAACCGGAGCACCCGGAGGAAACCCACGCACACACGGGGAGGATGTGCAGACTCCGCACAGAATAACCCAAGCCGGAGTCGAACCTAGGACCCTGGAGCTGTGAAGCAATTGTGCTATCCACAATGCTACCGTTCTAATAAAGTGTGGGCGGGGACCAGTGAATCATGCTCACATGTTCTGGGGCTGCAAAAAGTTGGAGAGATTCTGGATGGGAGTGTTTGCACGCTAGCAAGGATAGTCGGGCAGGAGGTGGAGCCGGACCCTTTCATGGCGATATTTGAGATATCGAAGAAGCTGGAGCTGATGTTGTGGCCTTTGCCTCTCGATTGCCCTGCGACGAATCTTATTGAAGTGGTGGTCAGCAACACCACCTGGGGTAGCGACCTGGCTGGGTGACTTATATAACTTTCTTCGGCTGGAAAAGATCAAATACGAGTTAAGGGGTTCAGTGGAGGGTTTCGAGGCAAGGTGGGGGATATTCGTGACCACGTTTGAGGATTTGTTCGTTGTGGAGGGGTGAGGGGGAGTGGGGAGGGTGAAAAAGGGGAAAGATTTGTACGAACTATATAGTCTTGTTGGGAAGTTTGTTTCATGAATTGGTTATGTGTTGTAACTGTTCATATACGTTTGGAATAAAATGCATTTTAAAAAAATCACGGGAAGCCGTTCGTTCGGGGTCCTTCCCATTAACGATATGGACATTGGCCTCAATTGGTGTTGATTGGAACCTCGCCACATCTCGGCGGGATCCGGAACTCGTCAACGGGAGTGGGCTGGTTAGATGGGAAACTGGTCGGTGCCCGTCGTGGATTCTGATTTCGGCCTCTCTCGCGATCTAAACCGCTCACACGGATCCACATTGGGCACAACATGGTGGTTAGATCGCACCCTATATGTTAATAAGCTTTGTCTTTCCACTTGGCAAGTCCCGTTTTATAATAAACTAATAGTTTTGTTCTTTATTGAAAAAAAGAGTATGTTCAAGGCAGAGATCGCTGGATATTTAGCCACTAAAGGAATATATGGGGCTAATGGGGGAAGATAGATGTCAGGCAGGATCATACTAAATGGTGGAGCAAGGTCCAAGGGTCAAATGGCCAACTCCAGTTCCTATTTCCTATGTTCCCGTGTTCAAAAGGTCAAAATTAGATGCACGTTTAAATCCCGGATGTCTGTGGGACAGGAGTAGGTGACAGAGATAGGGAAGGGCAAGGCCATGGAGGAATTTGAAAAATAGATAAGAATTTTAAAATCCAGGTATTATTAAGTAGGTGAACATTCGTCTGCCAAAGGTAGAGGCTGGAGCCAGTCTGTCTTCAACATATGTACTGGGTTTTGTTAATTAACCTAAGTGCAGACTACTTTTCCCTTCCTTGGAAAAACTAAACCGTCAAACCAGTGGGGAGTAGAGGTGTATACAGCTGGAGCATGACTGAATTTCACTGTTCTATTTTTACACACGCAGTTATCCTGGATTGCAATTGTTTCACTCACCTAATCAGACCATTCGGAAGGTAACAAGTTCCATGACCATTTGAGCGGAAGAATCCCAGAAATTTTGCATTCCAATCCATATCTTGGAAAATGAAGTACACAAACTGACCTCGGTGGAAAGCTGAAATCAGTATGGCGATGTTACCCGAGGGGTAGCTGGGCAAAGGGTTAAGGAGAATTACAGTATATGGAACGAAAACAATTATAAATAATCCTAAATTATCGATGTGCCACAAATTTCCTCCCATCAATCGCTTGCACCCCTCTCTCGATTCCTTTATTGTCTTTGGATTGCCAGACTGCTTGTCCAACATAGAGTACTGGATCAACAGAAATTTCCTCCAACTAAACATTAGGAAGACCAAAGCAGCTGTTTTTGCCACCCACCAGAAACTCCATTTCCTGGGCATTGACTCCTCCCCTCCTCCAAGGCTGAAGCAGACTGTTCACAACTGTGCTGTCATATCTGACCTCAAGCTGAGCTTCTGAGCAAGCAAGCAACAGTAAGACCACCTATTTCCATCGCTGGAACATTGCCCAATCCCACCTTGGCTCATTTCATCTGCTGCTGAAACCCTTATCCATTTTGTTCCATCTTATTACACAAAGCACTTTTCCAACACACCCATGGGCAACTTCTAGCTTCGACCCATCATAAACTTGATGTCATTCAAAACTCTGCTGCATGTGTCCTTGTTCACATCCAGTTCTGTTTCCCTATCACCCTCCTCTGCTCCCGGTAATGCCTTAATTTTAAAATTCTCATCCTTGTCTTTGAATTGCCTCACCTTCCCGACCTCCTCCTTTTGGAAAAGATACTGAGGGACAGAATATATGCACGTTTGGAGGAACATGGATTAGTTAGTGACAGGCAGCATGGTTTTGTATGGGGAAGGTCATGTCTCCCCAACTTGATTGAGTTTCTTGAAGAGGTGACAAAGAAAATTGATGAGGGAAGAGCTGTGGATGTAGTTCATATGGACTTTAGTAAGGCGTTTGACAAGGTCCCACATGGCAGACCGTACAAAAACTAAAATCACATGGGATTTGGGGTGGGCTGGCTAGATGGATACAGAACTGGCTTGGTCATAGAAGACAGGGAGTAATGGTGGAAGGGTGTTTTTCAGAATGGAGATCTGTAACTAGTGGTGTTCCGCAGGGACCTCTGGTGTTTGTAAAATATATAAATGACCTGGAGGAAAATGTGGGTGGTCTGATTAGTAAGTTTGCGGATGACACGAAGATTGGCAGAGTTGCTGATAATGTTGAGGATTGTCAGAGGATACAACAGGATATAGATAGATTGGAGACTTGGGCACAGAAATGGCGGATGGAGTTTAATCTGGACAAATGCGAGGTGATGCATTTTGAAGGATCAAATTTAGGTAGGAATTTTACTGTAAATGCAGAACCCTTAAGAACATTAACATACAAAGGGATCTAGGTATGCAGGTCCACAGTTCCCTAAAAGCGGCAACACAGGCATCCAAGGTGATAGAAAGCATAGGACATGCTTGCCTCCATCAGCCGGGGCATTGAGTACAGGAGTTGGGAAATCATGTTGCAGATATACAAAACCTTGGTTAGGCCGCATTTGGAGTATTGCCTGTAGTTCTGGTCACCACATTATCAGAAGGACGTGGAAGCTTTGGAGAGAGAGTAAAGAAGGTTCACCAGGATGTTGCCTGGTCTCGAGGGTGTTGGCTATGAGGAGAGGTTGAATAAACTAGGATTGCTTTCATTGGAATGGCGGAAGCTGAGGGGAGATCTGATAAGATCTACAAAAGTATGAGAGGCATAGACAGAGTGGATAGTCAGAGGGATTTTCCAAGTGTGGAAGTGTCAATTACAAGGGGGCACAGATTCAAGGTGAGAGGGGGAAAGTTTAAGGGAGATGTGCGGGGTAAGTTTTTCACGCAGAGTGATGGGTGCCTGGATGTGGTGGAAGCAAGCACATTATCAACATTTAAGAGGAATCTGGGTGGGTACATGAACAGGGAGGAAATAGTGGGATATGGACTGAGTAAGGGCAGAAGGTTTTTTTTAAGTTAGGGCATCATGGTTGACACAGGCTTGGCGGGTTGAAGGGCTTGTTCCTGTGCTGCACTTTTCTTTGTCCTTTGATAATCTCCTCCAGCCCTACAACCCTCCTGTGCTTCTCGAGTTTTGGTTTCTAGAGAATTCCTGATTTAATCACTACATCAATGGCATCCGTTCTTTCAGTTTCCTAAACCCCAAGTTCTGGAATTCTCTCTCTAAATCCTCCCCTCATCTCTCCTCCCCTTTCCTCCTTCAAGATGCCCCATAAGGACTACCTCTTTAATTAAGTGCTTGGTCATCTGTAGTAATACCTTCTTACATGGCTCAGTGAACATGTTTCTTTGACTGTGCTTCTGTGAAGTGCCTTGGGTGACTTCACTGTGTTAAAGGTGCTATATAAATGCAAGTTATTGTTGGTCAGTGATGGGAAAGACCTTCCTTTGGCCACCTTCCGGAAACTTTGAGGCAGGATATTCTGGATGGCACCTGCAAGCTCACAAAATAATGATATTTTGCAAATAAGCCCATGAGGAAATCCAACCCATCACTGGAGTTGCCAGCACTTACAGATTACCTTGGAGTCTCCACGAGCTAATCTCTTTGACACTGCTATAGATAACCCCGGGAGCAAAAAAATATACTTTAAAAATGTTTTTCTTTTCACAACTTTGTCTCTCAGATATAAAAATATTGTAGATAGCAAGGGGGGAGGGTGCTTAATGAAATAAGCAGGAAGAAGTCCAACCACAGTTGGTAACCCCACCAATCATTCATGGCAGCAAATATCTTATTTAGCAATTGCTCATTTGCTATATGTGAGAGATGCGAGAGTCGGAAATCCCTCACCAATACAATTAAGGAAAGAAAGACTTGCATTCATATAGCACCTTTCATCCCACGAAGTGTAATGTAGGAAACACAGCAGCCAACTTGTATTCAGCAAGATCTCTCAAACAGCAATGTGAGTGTGACCAGATACCCTGTTATTGTGAAGTTGATGGAGGGGCAAATATTAATCAGGACACCGACAATAACTTCCCTGCTCTTCTTCAAAACAGTGTCATGGTATATTTTATGTGCACTTCAGAGAACATTCGGTGTTTTTATTAATGTTAATCCAAAAGATGGTACCTCCTTCGGCACAGCACTCCCTCAGTACCTGGGGTATCAGCCTAGATTTATTCTCAAGTTTCTGGAGTGGGACTTGAACCCATGACCTTCTGACACCAAAACAAAAGCTTCATCAACTGAGCCATGCAGAAGAGCTGCCCTGCAAATTATGGGCTGTCTCTATTTACCAAGTGCAAGGGGACATGAAACAACATTTCTTTGGCATGTTAACAGCTGAGAGAATTATTGGATACAAAACATTACCAGTTCCATCTGGGAACCTAGTGAGAAACTTTTGACCATCAGAGTAATATTTCTCCACGATTCCAAGGGGTCGCTGTGAAAAACAAATACAAAAGCCATACTATTATGATTTTTTTGCTGTCTCGAGCTTACATTACCCAAAAGGCGAGTGAGGGGGGAAAACATTAGAAACTGACAAAAGTAGTAGAAATCAAATCCAGGCTCTCACTCTCTAAAATAAGCGAAAAATATCAAGTGCTACTTTTCCCAGTTCATTTTCTCCTCAATACATAGTGCCTTTGCTGTTCGTGAGCATGCAGAAACTAGTCCTCATCCGTGAGCACGAGACACCAAGGTTACAGGCTAATCAAATGGAAGAGACATCACCTCCCTTGGCTTTCGTACACTTGCACTTTCCAGCAGCAGCCACTAGATGGTGATCAGGAGCAGGAGGTCTGGCCAATCTCCCTCACTTCGCCAGCCCCCAGCAGTTTGGTTTGTTATTTGGGAAACACTTTGCCATTTTATCTCTCTCTCTCTCTCTCCATAACCATTCTTGCCCCAGGGGCGGGCTGAGTGTTTGCATCTTGTATTTTCTTTTCCAATTACACCTTACTGGGTGTTAAAAATCGAACTTGGGTTCTTGGTGCGTAGACACAGTCCAATTTATTCATTCAGTGCAGTTCCTTCGAGTAGAGTAGGATTCCTGCTGTCCGAGATGCACTGCAATAAAGTGGCTCCAGACCAAATTCAAAGTCTGTCTCAGGAATCTCACTCAGGTACACCACGCGACTATCTCAGATTGCACTAGCGGTTGCATTCCATAGGCCATAGTGGGAAAGACAGAGCAGCTGATTTGTCAGCAAGTTGTACAGTGGTCAAAAACTTAAGAAGTAATGGGGGACTTTAGTTATGCATGTAGACTGCAATAGTTATAGTTAGCAGGTAGATAGTTTCCGAAGTGTGTAATCTGGAGAATGCTATGAATCTGGCCCAATGAGGAAAAGCGCATTACTGGTTTTGGGAATGAGGTGGATTGAGTAGGTCTGGTGGCAATAGGGGAACATTTCGGTGTTCAGTGACCATAGTATCCTTAGTAATGGCTTTGCTTCTGGAAAAGATTCGAAACAAACGTGTTGGACTTTAACCTGGTGTTGTAAAACTTCTTACTGTTCTGGAAAAGGACAAGGAGCAAGCTAGAGCAAGAAAAAATAATTGGTGCAGGGTCACTTTCAGCAGGGCGAGGCCCCAGGTATATCGGAATGTAACTGAGCATTGGCTGGCTTTCAAGACCAGGTGGTTCTAGTACAGTTGAGGTGTATTCCATAAGGGAGGGAAAGGTAGGGCAAACATATCCAGAGCTTCCTGGATGACAAGGAGAGGTAGTGAGCAGCAAATGTGTGCATATGCAGATGTCAGGTTGATAAAACAGGCTGAATATAGAAAGTTCAGAGGGGCAGTGAAAAAGGAAATGAAAGAGAAAGAGAAGGGACTAGCAATAAATGTAAAAGTCTTTGATAGATATAAAAAGAGTAAAAAGCTGGCAAGAGGAGGGGTGGAACAGGTTAGGGACCAAATAGGAGATCTACGCCTAGAGGCAGCGGATAGAGCTGACTACTAAATGTATACTTCATATCTATCTTTAGCAAGGAAGATTCTGCCAGAGCCATATTGAAAGAGGAGGTAATGGAGATACTGGATGGGTTGAAAATCAATAGAGCGTTATTAGATAAACATGTGCCTGAGTGAAGGTTGGAACTGGGGCTACAGGTGCCGCCCCTTCTTGGCTCGCTGGAGCATCGTTCACTTGCTCTTCGTCACTTGAGATTAAGATGTTCTCTGCTTGTGATGATCCAGACTTTGGGTCATCTTGGTCAAATCCAAGAATGTGAATTTGATATAAAATTGCACTTAAAGACGACAAGTCATCAGGACCAGATGGAATGCATCTGAGGATGGTGAGGGAGCCACAATTTTCCAATCTTCCTGACGTATGGGGTAGGTGTGCCACAGGACTCGAGAACTGCAAATGTTGCATAGTCGTTCAAAAAAGGGAGCAGGGATAAACCAGTAAACTGCATGTCAGTTTCTTTGACCTGTGTTTGGAAAGCTTTTAGATATTACAAAGGGACAAAATTAACATGTTACTTAGACCAGGGGTTTTCAAACTAGGGTCAGGACCCGCAGATAGGTGTCGGGAGGGTCGTGGAGCGATCAGTTGTGGCGTTCCCGATCGCGGGAAGAAGTTCCCAATTGCAGTCCCCAATTGGTTGCAGTGTTTGAGCGTGCGGGCGGCATGAGGCTAGGCTGTGTGCTGCTCACCGCGCGCAGAGTGTTGGGGGGGGGGGAGGATGGGTTGACGGATATCCATGTGGATGCGATGCTAACAATGGTGGCCCCAGCTTGGAGCCCCGCTCTGGTGCTCGTCCTTTGCGCGCTGCTCGGCTCGTCCTCTGCTACCGATCGGCAGTATGCAGCCTGCGGTTACTTGGTCAATCCGTTCAACGGCCAGCACAACATCTGTTGGCACTCCCACGATGGTAAGTACTGGTCGGCAAGTGGTGTGTGACTGGGGTGGTACAGTGAGAGGAAGCCAGGCTAGGTTTCTAGGAATACTGATTAAACAAGGCCAGTCAAGGGGGCTGACATATGTGAACATTGGAAGAAACCTACAGTCATCACTTTGTGTCAACACTCTCTGGAAACCAGGAAGTCAAAGCTTTTGGTGAGAATGGAACAGGAGGTGACTTGGATGTTTGGATAATGCAATGCAGTGGAACCAGTAATAAATAGTGTGGCATGATGTGGGTTTGACAAGTTACTTCATCCCCTCTAAAGTCGTAGTTTGTAAAGTAAGAACAAGATTGTACTTTTTTTATAATTGGTTACATTTCTAAAGAAATGGGAATATATTTAAAACAAAGTTTGTGTCGAAATGTAAGGCTGTACACGTTCAACTGAAGTTCATTTAATTTTTAGCAGTAAAAAGTCATAAATTTTCACACGACACAAGACACATTTCAGTGTGGCGGTCTGATTGAAGCCCTTCTTTCTGGGTACACGTACTAACTATATTACGTTCACATGCTTCGCCATTTTTAATTGAACAATACCGTTCAAAGTATTTTAATGCTTCATCATAACTTCTGTTCTGCTCTTCGGCGTGACAGGCAAAGGTATTATATAGTTCTGCTGCCTGAAGACCTACCGCTGCTAACAGCAATGCAAGATGCCTGTCTTCAGGCTGTTCTAGAGCTAAAAGGTAGAGTCGGAATTGCTGCTTAAAGAAGTGCCAATTTTTTTCTACGTTAACCATGAACCAGAGGTGGAGGGGTCCCCTTATTACGTCCAACCTCTTTTAGCGCATTGAGTCGCCTCAGGCTGCAGTTCACCAGATCAGCCTCAGCCGAATGCCTAACGTCATCACTGCCGTCGTTATTTTTAAATCTTCAGCACTCGTGGTACCATGCTGTGTTTGGTGTTCTATGCCATGCTAAGGGATCCACCAAACAAGGAGACTTGTCGGAATCAGGATCTTTACTGAATCACCCATTGTAAGATAGCGATCTGTTAAGTGCAAGTTATCATGAAGTTCCTTTGTACTCCTCTGGAACTATACTTAGCACGACTGTTCACCTGTATATCTTACTACCATCTCATAACCATCTGGTGATGGCCAGATGTGTCTCTCTTGAGATGGGAGTCCATCGTCACATGACCATAGTCTTGAGACCGCATGGTGCATCTGCACCGCCAGCTGCTGGTTGGAGGTTGCACAGCATCCATCTAGATATTGCTTACAGGCATATCACCACATTCACATTGTGCAATGGAATTCTGTGTGATGAAATTCTGACCATCCCAATTGCTTTTCTGGATTTATTTACAGCCCCCCGCCCTCCCATCACCATCTGAAAAGCAACGTCTCTAACAGGCTGTCTGCAGATGCCCTTAGGTGCTGGTTCAATTTTTAAAAAATTAATTGTTGAAGATTGAGTGCAGTCTCACGGCGCCGACGTCCCAGGTTCGATCCCGGCTCTGGGTCACTGTCCGTGTGGAGTTTGCACATTCTCCCCGTGTTTGTGTGGGTTTCGCCCCCACAACTCAAAGATGTGCAAGGTAGGTGGATTGAACATGCTAAATTGCCCCTTAATTGGAAAAAATGAATTGGGTACGCTAAATTTTAAAAAAATAAGAAAATTTAGAGTACCCAATTATTTTTTTCCAATTAAGGGGCAATTTGGCCCGGTCATTTCACCTACCCTGCACATCTTTTTGGGTTGTGGGGTAAGACCCATGCAGAAATGGGGAGAATGTGCAAACTCCACATGGGCAGTGGCCCGGGTCTGGGATCGAACCGGGTCCTTGGCACCGTGAGGCACTAGTGCTAACCACTGTGCCACCGTGCTGTCCTGGGTTCCATTATAATGAGGTCCAGAGCTCACCTTTAGGTATGACTCAGGCCCATACTTCAGGTGAAAAGACTGTTCCCTGCATCCCCATATGCCTGAATTTGGGCAGGGAAGGGTTGTTAAGCTGCTGCAATCTGGGGCGAAATTCTCCCCAAACGGCGCGATGTCCGCCGACTGGTGCCTAAAACGGCGCCAATCAGACGGGCATCGCGCCGCTCTGCATCTTTGGGGGCCAAGCCCCAACATTGAGGGGCTAGGCCGGCGCCGGTGGAATTTCCGCCCCGCCAGCTGGCGGAAACGGCCTTTGTTGCCCCCCCCCAGCTGGCGCGGAAATGACATGCCCGCGGGGGGTTGGAGAATGACGCCCCAGGTCCCTCAAGAGCGGGTGGTGTTTGAATCCACATCCTTCTTAGAGACGACAATGGTACCCCCAGTTCAACCAACTGGGATATAGGAGCTGGGAGCATCAATGGTTTTCAATTTGAATGAAGTGGTTAGAGAAACCTGCCTCACCTTGGGTTCTTTGTAGGATTCCGCACTGGGAATGAAAATTGAGAGATCTTCAGATTTCACAAAGACAGGCAATGATGGTCTTAACGTCCAACCTTGTTTCCTACAGTATTCCGATGACAGTCTGTATGAGATGGTCTTTAAGTGAGCTGAAATAAACACAAAATTAATGACAAAAACAAATTACTACAGCTGCTGGAATCGGAAACAAAACAGAAAATACTCGACAATCTCAGCAGGTCTGACAGCATCTGTGGAAAGAGAAGGGAGTTAATGTTTCAAGTCTGGATGACTCTCTATCAAAGCAGAATGAACGAATGGGCCAAAGCCGAGGCTGAGGCAAGCTGGATTAAAAAATATAATGTCCAGAATTTTATGTTGTTTGGGTGGGCGCTCGACCTGGAAATGGGTGGAATTGGGCGAGAAGACATCGGGCATGTATCCACACATCATTGCGTCTAGGTCATCATTGTGCTGCACACTATTTGGGTCAGAAGGTGTGTGCAAAAGTTGGATGTGCGTCCGCCAATGGGCAATTTAGCCCATTGGGGCGTCAATTAAACCTAATTTTACATTGTCCCGTCTGCTTTTCCAGTTGGTGGGTGAGCATTTTGGCAAAGGAAAAATATCTGGCACAAATGCGTGAAATGGAAAGTCTAATTTTGTCATCACAGAATCTTTTTTTGGCCCAAGTTGCTGACATGAGTGTTTTGTTGTGCTCTTGACGTAGCATAAGTTGCTTCCTTGATGTGCACTCTGACAAAGGAAGGTTCAGACTTGGAGATAGCTTTAACACGTTTATTAAACTGTTAACAATTCTCCTACTTGGATTCGACTCTCCTGTTAATCTTGCTATAGCTACTCAGACTAACTAACCAGTCTGCTACAATCCACGTGGTGGGAGTGATGTTCAATCAATCCTGTGTCTGTACTCACTAAGTGTCTCCACTGGAAAGAGACTGAGCATGTGTGCTGTGTCCTTTTATATGGGTTGGTGTAATGCCCCCCTGTGGTAGTGTCACGTCTGGATGTGTCTTGAATGCCCATTGGTCGTGTCCTATCTTACTGACCTATTGGTTGAATGTCTGGTGTGCCATGATGTCTCTGGTGCTCCCTCTAGTGTCTATCTAGTCTAAGTGTATTTACATGAGCCCCTTGTGTATTTACAGTGATGCATATCACCACAATGAGAACTTCAGTTGGTACGGTACCATGTGTCGTCCAGCTCATCGCCGAGTAATAGGCTGGTTCACTCATGGGTTCAGATCCGTTTGGTGTTCCAATATTACACACGGTTACATTGGATATATGGCACTGAAACTGGCCATTTGGCGCAACCAGTCTACAGTGGCACTCATGCTTCATTAGCGTCTGTTCCTGCCTGTCCCTCATCTAAATCTAAAATCAATCATTGGAACCCTTCTCTCTCATTTGCTTAAACATTATTACTTCAACCACCCCCTGTGGTAGTGAGTTCCACAATCTCACCACTCTTTGGGTGAAGAGATTTCTTCTGAATTCCCGATTGGATTTCTAGCTGACAACCTCTTATTGACGGCCTCTAGTTGTGTCCTTCCCCATGAGAGGAAACATTCTCTCAGTATCCACGCTCTGAGAATTTTAAACACCTCTATTGGATAACCCCTCAGCCTCTTCTTTTGAGGAAATGGGACCCAGCCTGTCAATCCTTTCCTGATGCGTACACCCACACATTACTGATATCTTCTTCTGCACCTCTATGTCCTCTTCATAACATGGTGAACAGAATTGCATAGGATTACATGGGAAATATGCTCTAACTTTAACTGTGCTCTAACCAAGGCTCAACACAGCTTTAGCATAACTTGCCTACTTTTAAATTCTATCCCTCTAGGAATAAAGCCTTGTGCTCGCTATGCTTTATTTACGGCCTTGCTAATCTGAAGAGCATGGCAATTAATTTCCTGGTCCTGAATTCAGCCCAGTTGAGGGAGGGCACGGATGAGGGATTGTGGTGTGAGGTGCTCCGGAGGATAAATGCCTCAACCTCATGCGCAAGGTTGGGACTGATACTGTTGAAGGTGGTGTACAGGGCACACTGCACGAGGATAAGGATGAGCTGACTCTTTGAGGGGATGGAGGATGTTTGTGAACGTTGTGGGAGGAGCCCGCAAATCACGTTCACATGTTGTGGTCCTGTCCAAAACTGGAGGGACGGCTTCAGGGTAATCTCGAGGGTGGTGCTCGTGAGGCTCGAACCAGGGCCCCTAGAAGCCACATTCAGGGTTTCAGACCAACCGGGGTTGGAAGCGGATGCGGAGGCAGATGTCTTAGCCTTCGCCTCGCTGATCGCCCGAAGGCGGGTCCTGTTGGGATGAAGGTCAGCTTCTCCGCCGTGTGCCTTGGCGTGGCAGGGGGAAACCCACTCGAGTTTTTAATTGGTTTCTCGCCACGCTACGGCAAGATTCCAATTTCAATGATGGGAGTAGGCCACTTAAATCGCAAACTGTTTGGCACCTGGCATTGTTCCTGTTTTTGGCCTCTCCCTCTATTCACTGGCCTCGTTACGCTTGAGCGCGAGTGTAACGAGGCAGGAAGATGGCGTCCAAAGTGTCATTTTGGGCGGGTTTGATGGGGTGTTTGTCACCAGCTTTTTGGGTGAGATCCAAACTGCTTTTCAGCCACACTTGGGTCATTTTTCTGGGCCTTTGGGAGTTTCTCTCCAGTCAAGATCGCACTTAGAAATGTTTTCAACACTGGGGAGCTGAATTTGTCAGAGAGACCAGCTCCTTCTTGAAAGGATGCCCCAATCTTTAAGTGAATTTGAGGGTCCCCCATGCCTCTCATCCATGTGCAATGTCACACCCTGCACACATGGGCATAACCCCCACCCCCCTATATGAGGATATTCCACTATCGGGTTGCTGAGGGCCACCTATCTTTTCAGGCCTCCCCATCCCCCTGTTTGGGCCCCCTGCCCCTTCAGGAATCCCCAACCTTCACTCCCCAACCTTTATTAGGCCCCTTCAAAACTGCCCTTCACCTCCCCACCCTTCATATCCCCCTTTCATTGGCATGGTCCCTCTCAGGCCACGATTCCTGGCAGTGCCACCATGGCTACCTGGCAGTGCCCCTGCCAGCCTTGCAGTGCCACTCGGGCAGTGCCAAGCTGGAGGTGCCAAGGTGCCTGGGTGCCAAAGGGAGAGCAAAGTGGCCACCCCTGACCTGTTCCTGACCACCCAGGGGTCTCCAAAGGCCTGGGAGACTGTCCAGGTGCCGTAATGCCTGGTCCACATTTGTGTGGATCAATACTAAATGGCACCTGGTCCAGGCCTCGCTGATGAGGCTGTTAGTTCCCGGGCCCTGGGAAAATATGGCGCAAGCGTATTTAAATGAGCTGTACAGCTCACTTATATATGTCGATCTGGATCTTTCCATCTTACAAGATTCGGATGAATCTTCGTGAGATGTCTCAAGGGTTGAGAAATCTTGCAAGATTAGTCGGCCTCGTCGCACCACCAGGTTGGGCGCAATAAGACTGGGTAGGCCTGAAAAGGAAAGGGGCTCAAAACTCCAGCTGGGGCTTAACCAACATGTTATAAAGGTTTAGCTTAACTTCCGTGCTTTTGAGTTGATGAACTTTGCTGTTCTCTGAGCAAGTGTGACCACACTGGGTCGGCACCCCACTTTGTCTGAAGGGGCAGTAAGCATCCTGTTTTGAACAGGTTTGGTCGCAATCTCAAACAGATGGTTGTTAGGTCAACTCAGTAAGTGTCCGCATCCCCACCCTCCCCACCAATATCAGAGCTCATCATCTTTTCTTGCCGGATATCTCTTAATTAAATATATTAAATATTACCTACTGAAAGTGACTTTGTCTCCATATACCACATAGCTCATGTACATCAACACTTCTGTATTTCTTATCCTGCAAAGAATTGATAGAAGGTACAACAAATTACTGACTGTGAAAGAAAAACCTTCAAATACCTTGATAAAAGGTAGGGGCTGGGATTCTCCGCCCGGGGGTTTCCCGACGGCGTGGGGCTGCCCCACATTGGGAAACCCCATTGACCGGCCGGCATAACGGAGAATCCCACTGGCCGGTCGAGACAGAAATGTGGCGTGGCGGGGCAGAGAATTCCGCCCAGGGAGTCCACTAAAGATAACTCAACCTGCCAGCAGAGGGCTGTTTCTTATTGATTACTGCACCACGCATTTTCTTGCGTTAAGTGATGAAAATTCAGAGAAAGGTTAGTACAGAATCAATGTTTTACCTTCAAAGCTAATACCACACCCCAATATATTGGTCTTGGAGGAGGTGATGCTGCTCGAAGGGCTAAAATATGAAAACAGTTTGCACAGACTAGACCTGTATTCTCCCGAGTTTAGGAGATTAAGGAATCACCCAATTGAGGTGTTCAAGGTGATTAAAGGTGTTGATAATGTAGATAGACAGAATCATTGGCAATCTAGTTGTGCGAGACCCCTTAGGGATGAGCAACCATAATATGATAGAGAGTGAAGTAGTTGATTCTGAGACTCGGGTCCTGAATCGTATCAAGGAAACTACATTTATATGAGGCTTGAGTTGGCTATGACGATTGAGGAACGTTACTTAAAAGGATGCAATGACAAACACCCAAGTAGCAGTGCATGGGGAATCTGCAACAATTGTTTATTCCTGTCTGACACAAAAATAGAAGGGGAAAGATGGGCAATCTGTGGCCTACAAGGAAAATTGGAGATAGCGTTCGATGCAAGGAAGATGCATACAAATTAGCCAAGAAAAACAACAGGTCTGAGGATTGGGAGCAGTTTAGAATTCAGCAAAGAAGGACTAAAGGATTGATTAAGAAAGGGAAAACAGAGGGCAGCACGGTGATGCAGTGGTTAGCACTGCTGCCTCACAGCACCGAGGTTCCAGGTTCGATCCCGGCTGTGGGTCACTGTCCATGTGGAGTTTGCACATTCTCCCGTGTTAGCCTGGGTCTCATCCCATAACCCAAAGATGAGCAGGGTAGGTGGATTGGCCCTTAATTGGGAAAAAAATGAATTGGGTACTGTAGCGCACAATGACTTACGAGAGAGACGAGAAGAGATGAAGTCGATGAGGCTTTATTGAGTGAGACTTGTCCCCAGCTGTTCAGCAACAGAATGGAGCGGCGGGGAGAAGCTCGGGTTCTTATACTCCGCCTTCAGGGCGGAGCCAGGAGTCAACAGCCAACCAGGACCCGGGATCTGTCAGCCAATAGCATCACGGCTTCACAGTCCCACATGACCCCTAATACATACTACCACATTCACCCCTTGTTAAAAATGAACCCGGCGGGGTGGTGGTTCGCATGGTGGTAGGGGTTTACAAGGCTGGTCCTGGGAGGAAAATTTCGGGCATGTCATTACAGTTTTCGCCCTACACTGGGCTATGTACAAGGTTTGTGAAACTATTTACAATATTAGTAAGAGAAAAAAATGTTTTGTTACAGTCCAACAACATTCTTGGTGTCACGCCGATGCCACGAGTCGAGCGGGCGGTCTGATCTTCCCCGTCGATCGCCTCAGCCCCGGTGGTGGTGCAGGTGCTTGTTCCGGCGTTGTCGTCTCCGGGAGCGTTTCGGTGTTTGTTCCTGTTTCACTCCTGGGCGGACACGGGAGGAGGACCGATCCTCCCGGGAAGGGGGTGGTCGCGGGGTGCGCCGGTGGCAGGGAGGGGATGATCGGTGTCGGGGGGGGGGTGTGTTGCCGGCGGGCGCCAGGTCTCGCAGGGAGACCGTGTCCTGTCGGCCATCGGGGTACGCCACGTAGGCGTACTGCGGGTTCGCGTGGAGGAGGTGAACCCTCTCGACCAACGGGTCCGACTTGTGCGCCCGCACATGTTTCCGGAGCAAGATGGGTCCTGGGGCCGCCAGCCAGGTTGGCAGCGACGTTCCGGAGGAGGACTTCCTGGGGAAGACAAGGAGGCGCTCATGAGGCGTTTGGTTAGTGGTGGTACACAGCAGCGACCGGATGGAGTGGAGAGCGTCCGGGAGGACCTCCTGCCACCGGGAAACTGGGAGATCCCTGGACCGTAGGGCCAGTAGGACGGTCTTCCAGACCGTGCCGTTCTCCCTCTCTACTTGCTCGTTCCCCCGGGGGTTGTAGCTGGTCGTCCTGCTCGAGGCTATGCCCTTGCTGAGCAGGAACTGGCGCAGCTCGTCACTCATGAAGGAGGACCCCCTGTCGCTATGGATATATGCGGGGCAACCGAACAGTGTGAATATGGTGCCAAGGGCTTTAATGACTGTGGCCGCTGTCATGTCGGGGCAGGGGATGGCGAAGGGGAAACGGGAGTACTCGTCCACCACGTTCAGGAAGTATGTGTTGCGGTCGGTGGAGGGGAGGGGCCCTTTGAAATCCAGACTGAGGCGTTCAAAGGGGCGGGAAGCCTTGATCAGGTGCGCTCTATCCGGCCTGAAAAAGTGCGGTTTGCACTCCGCGCAGATGTGGCAGTTCCTGGTGACTGTACGGACCTCCTCCACAGAGTAGGGGAGGTTGCGGGACTTTATAAAATGGTAGAACCGAGTGACCCCCGGGTGGCAGAGGTCCTCGTGGGGGGTTTGGAGACGGTCTATTTGTGCGTTGGCACATGTGCCGCGGGATAGGGCATCGGGCGGCTCGTTCAGCTTTCCGGGACGGTACAAGATCTCGTAGTTGAAGGTGGAGAGCTCGATCCTCCACCTTAAGATCTTGTCATTTTTAATTTTGCCCCGCTGTGCATTATTGAACATGAAGGCTACCGACCGTTGGTCGGTGAGGAGAGTGAATCTCCTGCCGGCCAGGTAATGCCTCCAATGTCGCACAGCTTCCACTATGGCTTGGGCTCCCTTTTCCACTGAGGAGTGGCGGATTTCTGAGGCATGGAGGGTTCGGGAGAAAAAGGCCACGGGTGTGCCCGCTTGGTTAAGGGTGGCCGCCAGAGCTACGTCGGATGCGTCGCTCTCGACCTGGAAGGGGAGGGACTCGTCGATGGCGCGCATCGTGGCCTTTGCGATATCCGCTTTGATGCGGCTGAAGGCCTGGCGAGCCTCTGTCGACAGGGGGAAGGTAGTGGTCTGTATTAGCGGGAGGGCCTTGTCTGCATACTGGGGGACCCACTGGGCGTAATATGAAAAGAACCCCAGGCAACGTTTCAGGGCTTTGGAGCAGTGGGGGAGGGGAAATTCCATGAGGGGGCGCATGCGTTCGGGGTCGGGGCCTATTATCCCATTGCGCACTACGTATCCCAGGATGGCCAACCGGTTTGTGCTAAAGTCGCACTTTTCCTCGTTGTATGTGAGGTTCAAGGCGTTAGCGGTCTGGAGGAATTTTTGGAGGTTGGCGTCGTGGTCCTGCTGATCGTGGCCGCAGATGGTTACGTTATTGAGATACGGGAACGTGGCCTGCAACCCGTGCTGGTCAACCATTCGGTCCATCTCCCGTTGGAAGACCGAGACCCCGTTCGTGACACCAAATGGGACCCTTAGGAAGTGGTATAGACGCCCGTCTGCCTCGAAGGCTGTGTACTTGCGGTCACCTGGGCGGATGGGGAGCTGGTGGTAGGCGGACTTGAGGTCCACGGTGGAGAAAACCTTATACTGGGCAATCCGATTTACCATGTCGGATATGCGGGGGAGAGGGTACGCATCTAGCTGTGTGTACCTGTTGATGGTCTGGCTATAGTCTATGACCATCCTTTGCTTCTCCCCGGTCTTTACTACTACCACCTGGGCTCTCCAGGGACTATTGCTGGCCTGGATTATGCCTTCCTTCAGCAACCGCTGGACTTCAGACCGAATAAATATCCAGTCCTGGGCGCTGTACCGTCTGCTCCTAGTGGCGACGGGTTTGCAATCCGGGGTGAGGTTTGCAAACAAGGACGGCGGTTCAACCTTGAGGGTTGCGAGGCCGCAGATAGTGAGTGGGGGTATTGGGCCGCCGAATTGAAATGTTAGGCTCTGTTGCTGAACTGCTGGGGACAAGTCTCGCTCAATAAATTGTAGCGCACAATGACTTACGAGAGAGACGAGTAGAGATGAAGTCGATGAGGCTTTATTGAGCGAGACTTGTCCCCAGCAGTTCAGCAACAGAATGGAGTGGCGGGGAGAAGCTCGGGTTCTTATACTCCGCCTTCAGGGCGGAGCCAGGAGTCAACAGCCAACCAGGACCCGGGATCTGTCAGCCAATAGCATCACGGCTTCACAGTCCCACATGACCCCTAATACATACTACCACAGGTACTCTATATTTATTTTTGAAAAAAGAAGGGGGAAAATAGAGGACGAGAGTAAGCTCACAGGAAATATAAAAACTGACTGTAAAAGTTTCTAGGTACATGAAGAGAAAAAGACTGGTGACGACAAATGTAGGTTCCTTTCAGTGAGAAACAGGGGAATGTATTAGGGGACAAAGGAATGGTTGAGCAACTAAATATATACTTGGTTCTGTCTTCACAGATAAGATACCAGAAATGTTGGGTAACATGGGGTTTAGTGAGAGGGAAGAACTGAAGGAGATCAATGTTAGTAAAGAAATGGTGTTGGGGAAATTGATGGGATTAAAGGCGGATAAATCCTCAGGGCCTGATAATCTATATCCCAGTGTACTTAAGGTAGTGGCTGTAGAAATCGTGGATGCATTGGTGATCATCTTCCAGGATTCTGTAGACTCTGGAACAGTTTCTGCAGATTGGAGGGTAGCTAATGTAACTCTACTATTTAAAAAGGGAGGTAGAGAGAAAACAGGGAATTATAGACCAGGAAGCCTGACGTAGATCGTGGGGAAAATTCTAAAATCCACTGTCAAAGATTTTATTTTGAATCACTCGCTTTCGGAGCACTGCTCCTTCCTCAGGTGATTTTATAGCAGAGCACTGTGGCAGGATCGGACTGAGTCAGCATGGAATTATGGAGGGGAAGTCATGCTTTACAAATCTACTGGAATTCTTTGAGGATGTAACTAGTAGATTTGATGAGGGGGAGCCAGTGGATGTGGTATATTTGGACTTTCAGAAGGGTTTTGACAAAGTCCCACAGAAGAGGTTAGCATGTAAAACTAAAACGCCTGGAATTAGGGGTAGTGTATTGAGATGAAAAGAAAACAGGTTGGCAGACAGGAAACAAAGAGTAGAAATGAACAGGCCTTTTTCAAATTGGCAGGCAGTGACCAGTGTGGTATCGCAGGGATCGCTAGGATAGCTAGGACCCCAGCTATTCACAATATATATTAATGATTTGGACGAGGGAACAAAATGTAATATCTCCAAATTTTCAGATGACACCAATTTGTGTGGGAGGGTGAGCTGTGAGGAGGATGCAGAGATCCTTCAGTGTGATTTGGACAAGTTGAGTGAGCGGGCAAATGAACGGCAGATGCAGTATAATTTGGATAAATGCGAGATTATCCACTTCGGTAGCAAAAACAAAAAGACAGACTATTATCTGAATGGCTATAAGTTAGGAGAGGGGAATGTGCAAGAGACCCGTGTGTCCTTGTACACCAGTCACTGAAGGTAAACATGCAGAACAGCAGGCGGTAAAAAAAGCAACTGGTATGCTGGCCTTCATTGTGAGAGGATTAGAGTATACGAGCAGGGATGCGTTGCTGCAATTATACAGGGCCTTGGTAAGGCCACAACTGGAATATCGTGATCAGTTTTGGTCTCCTTATCTGAGGAAAGATGTTCTTGCTATAGAGGGAGTGCAGCAAAGGTTTACCAGACTGATTCCTGGGATGGCGGGACTGATGTATGAGGATAGATTGAATCGGTTAGGATTGTATTCACTGAAGTTCAGAAGAATGAGGGGGGATCTCATAGAAACCTACGAAATTCTAACAGGACTGGACAGGGTAGACGCAGGAAGGATCTTCCTGATGGTGGATGTGTTCAGAACCAGGGGTCACAGTCTGAGGATATGGGGTTGAGCATTTCGGACAGAGATGAGGAGAAATTTCTTTGCCCTCAGAGTGGTGAACTTGTGGATAAAAGCAAATTACTGCGAATGCTGGAATCTGAAACCAAAGAGAAAATGCTGGAAAATCTCAGCAGGTCTGGCAGCATCTGTAGGGAGGGAAAAGAGCTAACGTTTTGAGTCCAGGTGACCCTTTGTCAAAACTAAAGACAGAGAAAGAGGGAAATATTTATACTGTGGAGTGAGAATGAAAGATGAGTCATAGCCACAGAAACACGGGGAAACGAGGTGCTATTCCGAATTGTGAAATTCGTTATCACAGGAAGTAGTTGAGACTAAAACATTGTAGGCGGGATTCTCCGTTCCTGAGACAAAGGGCGCGATCTTCCGGCCTTGTTACAATCGCACTCAAGCGAAACAAGTGAATAGCAGGAACCACCAAAAACGGGAACTGCGCCAGGCGGCAAACAGTTTGCGATGCAACCATCCAGCTCCTCTGGGCGAATCTCGCCGTAGCATGGTGAGAAACCAATTGTTACCACTTAGGCCCTATTTCCATACAATTAACAAGAATCACCTGTCGTCCAATAGCCTCCTGACATTCAGCAGCCTCCCCAACAAGTGCTCACGCTGGCTCCGATGAGTACTCCATTTTAAAAACGTGAACCTGATGGAAAGGCTTCTGTGGGGAGCCGAAAAGGGGAGTAGCCAACATTGCTGACAGGCAAAGTTCCTGGGGGTGCTGGGCTTGCCGCCCCAGTGCTCGGTGGAGGATGGGGGACCCTCAGCTGGAGCAGGGGAATCCTCCGCAGGGGTGGGCCGCCATGGGAGGGTGCGGGGTGAACTGGGGGGTGGGGGCAACCACTCGCTGCACCACCATGTCAACCTCTGGATTGTGTGTTCCCCTTGTCCCTGCCCGTCTTCCCCAGGTCGACCCATACCCCCCACCGACTGCCGAAGCCTCTAGGGAATTAGCAATCGTGGTTAAGTGGGAACCACACAACCCAAGTGTATTCCCGTGTGTGGGCGGGCCACGTAGCATGCAGGAGTCATTGCCCAGCATACCAATCAGACCGCGATGCCTGGACAGTGTGCCAGAACACTGCAGGAGGCAACACCACACACACAGCAGCCAACATCCGAACACCCAGGGGATAGGGCACAGCTCCGAGGAATATGTCCACGGCCGGAGGGTGGGTGAGTGCCACGAAGAGAGGGCCAGCTCCCAGTCCGGTTGATGGTGTGAGCGGGTGTCCGGGTTACAGGTCTGGGGTCCGATGACGGGGGCCTGCTGCGGCCTGGAGTACATGGGCAGGGCACTCCGGGTAGGGTGATGGGGGGGATCAGTGGGGGAATGGAGGGTCCTGGGGTGGGAGCCACCGCTGTTTGTCGGTCTAACGCCCTCTCCCAATGCCTTACAAATATTGAACGCTATGGCAGGGGGGTTGGATGCATAGGTTGCCTTAATGGTGCTGGTGCTACGAGATGTGGCCAGATGCCGAAGAAGGTGGCAGCAGCAGCAGCAGTGTCTGCAAATGCTTGAGGCAGCAGCCCATATACCGGACCTCACCCCACACCCTGAAGACCCGGCTGCCCATCAGGCTAAGGAGGGACCTGTTGTGTTATGTAATTTGGAATAACACAAGCTGCCACTTGATGCAGTTTTGAATAAAAGATGCTCCAGACTTTGAAGTGAGTTCAATGTGTTTTATTGAACTATTAGCACAGTTCTCAATGAGTTTGACTCTGCTAATCTAAACGTAGTAACTCAGTCTAACTGAACCAGCCTTGCTCTGAGCCACGTGCCGGGGTGTGATGCTGAGGATACACCCTGTCTCACTCTGTAGATGTTGGTCTGTGGAAAGAGGCGGGGTGTGAGTGCCTCATCCCTTTTATAGTGAGATACCACCCCTGAGTGTCCTGACTGCTCATTGGACGTGTCCTATTCTATGTGTTCATTAGCTACATGTTTGCATATCATGACAGCTCCCTTTTTTAAATGTTTTGTTGGCGTATGTGAATGTATTTACATTTGAATGAGTCTGTCTAACGTGACTGACGGAGGACAACAGAACAGAGCAAACAAAACAAACGTTAACAAGTCCAGTCTCTGAGGCTTGCGTCTGATCCTGGTTGACCGCCGGAGAGGTGGTGGAGGGGACGACGGCGTCTTGACAGGTGGGATGGAAGCCTGACTGGTGGCCTCGTGGTGTGAGGTATCAGGAGGTGGCAATTCAACATATGGAAATGGAGGAGAAGGTGGTTGTGGGCAGGCAACTTTGCGCAGTGCCCGTCGATTCCTTCGCACGATGGAGCCATCAGCCATACGTACAACACAAGAGCAGGGCACGGCCTGTCGAACAACGACAGCCGGGGCAGACCACCCACCATCCAGTATCTGGATCCTGACAGTGTCTGCTGGGGATAGCACGGCCTGATTGGTGGCATGGGCATCATAGCCCTGCTTCTGATGGTCTCTGAGCTGCTGCATCTTCTGCACCACTGGGAGGTGATCCAGGTTGGGCAGGTCTATGGCTGGAAGCGTCGTCCACACGTCCCCGTTCATCAGAAGTTGAGCCGGCAACATACCAGTAGACAATGGAGTCGTCCTGCACGCGAGCAGTGCAAGGCGTGTGTCGGAAGCAGAGTCCGCGGCCTTGCAGATGACCTGTTTCACAATGTGCACCCCTTTCTCGACTTTTCCATTGGACTGCGGATAGTGCAGACTGGAGGTGACATGCTGGAAATTGTATGACCTGACAAACGTGGACCATTCTCGACTGTTAAAGCACGGGCCATTGTCGCTCATGCCGGTGACTGGGATGCCATGCCTTGAGAACGTCTCCTTACAGGCTTTGATGAGGTCCGAGAGGTGACGTCCGGGAGCTTCAGCACCTCAGGGTAATTCGAGAAATAGTCCATGATCAATACGGAGTCACGACCATTCGCATGAAAGAGGTCGATGCCAACCTTGGACCACGGAGAGGTCACTATGTCATGCTGTTGGAGCATCTCCCTTGTACTGCGCTGGCTGGAACCGCTGACAGGTAGCACAGTTCAGGACCATGTCCGTGATGTCCGTGATGTCCTGGCTGATGCCAGGCCAGGCTCTGCCGGGCTCTGCGTCTGCACTTCTCAAAGCCCAGGTGTCCCTCATGAATCTGCCGCAGCACCAAGCTCTGGAGGCTGAGCAGAATGACAATCCTGTCCAGCTTGAAGAGGATACCATCAATCACCGTCAGGTCATCCTTCACATTGTAAAATTGTGGGCACTGCCCTTTCTGCCAGTCATTGGTGAGGTTGTGGATGACGCGCTGCAAGAGGGGGTCTTTGGCTGTCTCATCGCGGATGAGAACTACCTTCTCATCTGTCGCCGGGAGAGTGCTAGCACACAGCTGCACCTGCGATTCGATGTGCTGGATGATCTCCAGCGGCTCACTGGGCGAGGTGACAGAGCGGGACAATGTATCAGCGATGATGAGCTCCTTGCCAGGTGTGTACACCAAGTTGAAGTCATATCTCCTAAGTTTAAGCAGGATTCTCTGCAACCGAGGTGTCATGTCGTTCAGGTGCTTGTGGATGGTGTGGACCAGAGGCCTATGATCCGACTCGACAGTGAATGTCGGCAGGCCGTAGACATAATCATGAAAATTGAGGATGCCGGTGAGAAGACCCAAGCATTCCTTTTCAATCTGTGCATATCTGGCTTCAGTGGGCGTCATCGCCCTTGATGCGTAGGCTACTGGTGCCCAGGATTATGTGTCATCTCGTTGAAACAACACCGCACCAATGCCATCCTGACTCGCATCTGTGGATATCTTTGTCTCCCGGTCCGGGTCGAAGAATGCCAGGACTGGTGTAGTGGTGAGCTTGGCTTTCAGCTCCAGCCACTCTGTCTGGTTTGCCGCATTCCACTCAAAGGCAGTTGACCTTTTCACCAGGTTGCGTAGGGCCGTGGTGTGTGTGGCCATGTTGGGAATGAACTTGCCCAGAAAATTGACCATACCCAAGAAGCGCAGCACCGCCTTTTTGTCCTCAGGGACCTTCATCACCTCGATGGCCTAGATTTTGGCTGTGTCCAGGCACACACCATGCTGGGAGATCTGGTCACCGAGGAACTTGAGCGTCGATGTGCCAAAACAACATTTGGACCTGTTTAACTTTAGGCCGTTGGCATGTACACGGTGGAATACCTTCTGGATTTGGGACACATGTTCTTCAGGGTCGTGGACCATTTGATGATGTCATCCACGTACACACATTCCCCTTCAATGCCTTCCATCATCTGCTCCATGATGTGATGGAATATCTCCGATGCTGAGATGATGCCAAATGGCATGCGATTGTAGCAGTATCTGCCAAAAGGCGTGTTGAAGGTGCAGAGCCTTCTGCTGGATTCTTCCAGGTGGATTTGCCAAAATCCCTGTGATGCATCCAATTTGGTGAAGAAGCACGCGTGTGCCATCTCACTCACGAGTTCCTCCCGCTTCGGGATGGGGTAGTGTTCCCGCATGATATTCTTATTGAGATCCTGGGGATCAATGCAGATGCACAAGTCCCCTGAAGGCTTCTTTACGCACACTATCGAGCTGACCCAGTCAGTCGGTTCGGTGACCTTGGATATGATACCTTTTTGCTGAAGATCATTGAGCTGTGCCTTCAGGCGCTCTCTCAGTGAAGCAGGGACACGTCGTGGTGTGTGGAACACTGGCTTGGTATCAGATCGTCGCGGAATCTTGTATCGATATGGCAGCGTGCCCATCCCGTTGAACACATCTGGATACTGGGCGAGGATGTTGTCGATGCCGGCCTGAAGATCCACATGGGAGGATGTTGTGGTGTAAACCCTCTGAATGAGGTTCAGCTGCTTGCAGGAGTGCGCACCTAGTAGGGATGCCCTGTCCGGCTTAACTATTTCAAAGCGTAACCGTGCTTGTGTGTGTCGGTTGGATACCTGCAGATGGCAGGATCCCAGTGTCGTGATGGCATTCCCGTTGCAATCCAGGAGCTTGCAGGCAGCTGGAAGGACCGTGGGGGCTTCTTAATGCGTCTGGTCTGCCTGTGAGAGGAGGTTGGCAGAGGCACCCGTGTTCAGCTTGAACTGGATGGGGCAGTGGTTGACCTTCATCACTGCTCACCATTCGGCCTCGGAATCCACGGCCAGGATTGATTGGACTTGCGATGTGTCTGGTGTGGCATATTCACACTTTGTAATAATGCCTACACGGCAACTTTTCTCCAGGCATTCAGCCTCTGGATCCGTTGAACTGCCGGGATCAGAATCCTGTAGGCGTTGTTGCACACTCCGGATGCGCCATCGTCGGAATTGGGAGCGCTGGCTCCTGACTGGTGGTGCAGATCTGCCCAGGGCTGCATAGTGGCCTGGCTTTCCACAGTTTTAACTGTGCCTGCCTCTTGCAGGGCAGTGTTTCTTTAAATGGGCGGTGCCACAGTTCGAACACGTCATGGCGCGGCGTCCTGACGCTCCGTGCGTTGTTGCACATGTGCAGTGCGGGTCTCAGACGTCTGCACCTGCGCAGTGCGGGTTTCGGCCGCTTCGTTATCCTGTTCGCATCGCCCATGCGTCGGGCCCCAGGAAGAGTGTGCGGAATGACCGCTTTCGTCAATGTTGAGGCGCTGCATCCGGGAGATGGCCTGCACACTCTCCGCCTCGTGGGAGGCTAGTTTATCATTTTCTGCCGTTTTGTACTGGGAATAGCGATTTTTTGCGTGCTCATGCACTGTGCATGTTTTAATCGCGACAGGCAGGGTCATATGCTTGATCTTCAGTAACTGCTCTCTCAGAGGATCAGAGTGAACTCCAAAAACGATTTGGTCTCTGATCATGGAGTCAGTGATATCACCAAAGTTGCAGGATTGCACTAGCAGTCTAAGGTTAATTAAATATGAGGTGAAGGATTCGTCTTTACCTTGCAATTGCTGCTTGAATATGTAGCGCTTGAAGATTTTGTTGGTGTCCACCTCACAGTGGCTGTCAAACTTGTCCAGGATGGTTTGAAATTTTGTCTTGTCCTGGTCTTCGGCGAAGTGAAAGGAGTTGAATATTTCCAAGGCGTGACCACCCGCTGTGGTGAGGAAAAGAACTACCTTCCGTGCATCAGACACACCATTGAGGTCGGATGCTTCGACGTAAAGCTGAAATTTCTGCTTGAATGTCCGCCAGTTGGCACTGAGATTGCCGGAGGTCCTGAGCTGGTGAGGAGCCTGAATCTTTTCCATTGTGCCGGTATACATTCGCTGGTCGTCACGGATCTTACTGAGTTGAACGAACTAGATTGAACAGACTCCTGGTATCATGTTGTGTTATGTAATTTGGAATAACACAAGCTGCCACTTGATGCAGTTTTGAATAAAAGATGCTCCAGACTTTGAAGTGAGTTCAATGTGTTTTATTGAACTATTAGCACAGTTCTCAATGAGTTCAACTCTCTGCTAATCTAAAAGTAACAACTCAATCTAACTGAACCAGCCTTGTTCTAAGCCACGTGCTGGGCTGTGATGCTGAAGATACACCCTGTCTCACTCTGTAGATGTTGGTCTGTGGAAAGAGGCGGGGTGTGAGTGCCTCATCCCTTTTATAGTGAGATACCACCCCTGAGTGTCCTGACTGCTCATTGGTCGTATCCTATTCTATGTGTTCATTAGCTGCATGTTTGCATATCATGACAGGACACAGAGGGGGAGTCCCGCAACGGCCCAGGGTGTACAAGCGCTGCTGGTTGTTTGAACAAATGACAGCGCTTGCCACAGGAGGTTCCGTTTTAACAAAGAGACGGTGCAATATCTGTGCCATATCCTCACGAACTTGGCACCACATGGAGGAGGTGGGGACCCGCTCCCTGTGGCCATCAGGTCACTGCAGCCTTAACTTTTATACCACAGGATCATTCCTCAGCTTGAGTGGGGACCTGTGTGGTATCTCACAGGCCACAGTCCACAGTTGCATCCGGCAGGTCACGAATGCCCTTATTGCACAGGCAGAAGACTACATCATTTTTGACAGGGACCAGGTCCAACAGTATGCCCAGGTAGCACGTTCTTCCGCCATCGCCAGGATGCCTCAGGTCCAGGGGGTAATAGATGCCACACATGGCCCTGCACTCATCAGGCCATCTGCGGGTGCAGGAGCTGGAGGACAAGCCCTGGGAGGAACTGGAGACCCAGCTGGAGGCTGCAGTACAGGCGACAGCGCTGAGGATCCGGCAAGCCCAGAGGGCCAGGGAGGCCTTCATACGTGTTCGATTCACTTAGCACGTGGCCTGGTCCATCGTCGCATCCTTACCCACCCACCCCCCCATTTCCCTTCCCAGGATATGGGTCACATAACTCCAGGTTGTTGGGACTGTGGCAGCACCGTCTGCGGGTCACTGCCGAGGGCAGGGGGGTGATGATAACCCGCAGAGAGCTGGACGCTGGTGCTCCTCAATCTAGGCCATAGTCTGACTCCTGCCTGTCTGCTGAGTGCTCGCTCACACCCATCACCTGCAGATGGTGATGCATTCCGGAAGAAAGTAACAGAGGAATGCTACTGGTTGTACACAAGGCTGTTCATTGTTCAATATATGTCCCCACTCTCCCAATGGTGCAGCCCCCCCAACCCCCCACCACCTCACCCCTCACCCCCCACCTACCCTGTCCCCCCTCCCTGGTGCCCCCAGTGATCCTCAATGTGCTTTGCCCTCCTAGCTCTACCAGTACATCTAGGTGTGTCGCCCAGGAGCACATCTGAGGTGGAGGCAGCCAGCTGCTTACCTCGTCTCGTTGCCTTTAATGCACCTTGTCGACGGCACATACACAGCCGTACCGCCCTATCCTGTGTGCTGACCCCCAGATGCAGCCACATCAGAGGGTAGCATGGTGGCACAGTGCTTAGCACAGTTGCTTCACAGATCCAGGATCCCAAGTTCGATTCCCGGCTTGGGCCACTGTCTGTGCAGAGTCTGCAGGTTGTCCCCGTGTCTGCGAGAGTTTCCCCCGGGTGCTCCGGTTTCCTCCCACAGTCCAAAGATGTGCAGGTTAAGTGGATTGGCCTGTTAGGTGGGGCTATTGGGTTACAGGGATAAGGTGGAGGTGTGGGCTTGGGTAGGGAGCTCTTTCCAAGTGTCGGTGCAGACTTGATGGGCCGAATGGCCTCCTTTTGCACTGTAAATTCTATGATTCCAGGGATGGAACTCGAGAGAGCTGGTGGCCACCGTTGCCGCCACATGGGACGGGTCCGGTTGGCACTCAGTGCCCCTCCTCTTGGGCGGTGCCCATAGGCCCTGGGGTTCACCTTGGGGCGGAGGGACAGCTGGTTGAAGCCACAGCTGCCCCTGCATCATCTGGCTCTGCCAGCCCTGGTGGTTTCCCATGGTCTGCACCATCCTGTCAATGCCCTCGGCGATGCTCCTCAGTGATTGGGACAAGCTCCGCAGCGCCTCGGCCATGCCCATCTGAGAGCGGGACATGTCCCGCAGAACCTCATCAAGGTCGGCCTGGTGCTGGGTGACATCCCCCAGCGAGACGGTCATTCTGCCCAGACCCTCAGCCATGGCCGTCACCAACTGCGTGACGCCTTGGACACATTCACTCCTGGTGTTGATGTCGTGCACCAAGCTCCCACAGCGGTCGCGGCCCGAGCAGTGTTGGCCTCGGTGCCACGCATTGCCGGCAACATCTCCTCCAATCGGCTGTGGATCTGCTGGAGTGACGCTGACATCTCCCTCCGAATGTCCTGGCCTCTCGCTATCATCTCCAACTGTTCCACAGGCTCAGCATCTGCTGGGACCCAGCTAGGTCCTGGGATCCAGCAGCCCTCCAACTGCTGTCTCGCTTGGGGGTTCCTGCCTCCACCTGATGTGCATCATCGGCAATGTGGTGCTCACCAGATTGTGCCCCAGAAGCCTGTCCACCAACATGTCCCACCGAGGTGTGTGTATCTGCGCTGGTGGAGGGTGGGGCTGATAGCTGTGCCACGACTATAACAGTTGCATCCTAGGAGTTCCCCTCTGAGGTGTTCTCCCCAGAGGCAGGAGAGGATGATGCCCGGGATGGGTTGGCGCTGTCGGCTTCTGGAGCTGTGGGAGAATGGACATGTGATCAGTGGGAGGGATGGGTCAGTCAGTAAGGCAATCACTATTCATGTTTGACAGGTCCCCCAGGTGGAGCCTGTTGGTTCCTCACCTCTGCAGCATCCGGCAGCCTCCGTGTTGGTGACCGCTCTGTCCTCGGCCACACCAGTCACCTCCATGGCCCACTCCTCGAAGGAGGTGAGGATTTTCAAATCCAGCACCCCACCGCCAGTCTGGGACCCTCCCGCCGATTATGGCCACCAACTACCCACCCAATGGGCTGCGTGCGACAGAGCCGCCCATAACCGCTGGGAGCAGGAATACACTGGAAGGGGACCGCCGGATCTGTGGCCCCTCACCATGGCTGAGCAGAGGTCCCAGGACGTGGTTGGCGGCCCAGAGGACAGGGAGGTTGCCGGGGTGGAGATCGGCCACTGGCGAGGAAGTGAGACCCCGCTGAGTTACGGTTCCCCATGGCGACCCCCCCAACACCATCCCCACGTCACCCTCACACCAACCCCCAACCCCACCACCCCCAATCTTCCCTCCCCCTCCCGGCCCACAGTTTAATCATGCGTCTTGTCTTGTGTCTTGCCGGACCTGTTGGTGATGGGACGGTCCATCTATGTTCCTCTGTGTGCCAACCAGCAATGAAGGGAGCAGCACGGATGGCAGCTCTCGACAAGAGACCCAAGACACCCAGGAACTCAAGTCCAGAGATGATACAGCTGTCTCTAACACCCTCCACCATCCCAGAGACACACAACTCGGTTGGGCATTTTAATGAAGAGGCTCCGGTGACATTATCGGGTGCGCATTACTGATCTGGTACATCAGGAACACCTGAGGGGGCGGACGGTCGAAGGGCGGGGCCGACCCCAGGAACGAGCTGCCGTCCAGACAGGTTTGGGGCTTCTAGAGCGGACAGTTCCATCGATTGTGGAGATACAGTCACAGAGCCAGGGACTATATGAGGGGTTGTCGGCGAGCATCCAGCACCTGCAGGAGTCCAACCGTGAGCAGGAGGTGGTGCCGACCATGCGTGCCACCCAGGACAACACTGCATGGATAAATTGGGGGGGGCGTGGGTGTTGGCTATGGATCAACATGTCCAAGGTCCGGGCATTCTGTGCAAGCGAGGCAAAACAAGGTTGCTGCGTCACAGGCAGCAATGTACAACAGCCATCTGGAAAATCCAGTGACGCTTCTGAGCGTGGGTCAGGCACAGCAGGCCATGGCTGTTGGTAGCATTGCCCAGGCGTTGGCCAATGTGGTACAGGTACAGAGGTAGGTGGCACAGTCCCAGAGGGAGATGGTGCAGTCACTGGCTGATGTGACACAGATCCAGAAGGTGGTGGCACAGTCAAAGGGTGATGTGGTGCAGTCCCAGATGCCAATGGTCCACTCACTGTGCTCCATGGCCACGAGCATACAGACCCTGGTCGAGACCAGAGCGTGTCTCCAGGACTGGCAGTGTCAGGTGGTGGGGAGCCTTGGGATAGGGCTGCTCGCACCCCCGTCCCATGCAGTAGCCCAGGAGCCTCCGGGCACCTCAAGGGAGAAGGAGGTGATGGGGCCCATGCCGGTGACTCCCCCAGGGAGGTGCCAGAACACCACAGCATATCAAACACCACCCCCCCCCCCACCCCATCCCCCACGTCCCTTGCACATCTGGGTGGGGCAGCAGATAGAACAGGGCAGTACCACACCACCTGAGACACCCGAGCAGATGGGCTTTGTCACCCCAGAAGTCAGCCTTCCTCCCTTCCGCAGTAGCTCTGGGTGAGGTCCTGCGGCTGTACAAGCTGGTGTTGCTCGAGGAGGGGGCAGCAGCGGAGAGGGCAGCAGCAGAACAGAGGAACAGGAGTCAGCTGCCCAGGATAGAGAGCCGGTTGCTCAACATGCCGAGGAGGAGGTGCAAAGGAGGCGCTGCGTGATGCCTCGCGTGTACTGGCAGCGCCTATCGTTCGAGGACCTGCAAGACCGGGCATGAAGACTCTGGTTGAGCAGGGAGACAGTGCGACATATCTGCAAGATCATGGCGCACCTGGCACCGTGGGGAATGGGGAGGACACCCTCTTGTGGTGGCCATCAAGGTGACGAGAAAATATAGGCGTAAACTACTCAATCTTTCTTCATATGACAAACCCTCATCTCTGGATACAATCTAGTGAACCTCCTCTGAACTGCTTCTAGTGCAACTACATCCCTCCTCAAATAAGGGGACCAAAACTATACACAGTACTCCAGGTACGGTCTCACCAATGCCTTGTACAGTTGCAGAGACACTTCCCTACCTTTGTACTCTCTTCCTTTAGCTACAAAGGCCAAAATTCCATTTGCCCTCCTTATTACCTCCTGTACCTTCATGCTAGTTTTCTGCGATTCATGCACAAGGATACCCAGATCTCTCTGCCTGAAGTTTCTCTCCATTCAGATAACAAGTTGCCTTTTCAATTTTCCGACCAAAATGGAAATGGATAACCTCACACTTATCCACATTAAATTCCATCTGCCAAATTTTGGCCCACTCACCTAACCTATCTAATATCCATTTGTAAATTTCTTATTTCCTCATTACAATTCACTATCCCACCTATTTTGGCATCATCTGCAAATCTGGCTGTAGTATATCCCTACATCCAAGTCATTAATATAGATTGTAAATAGGTGGGTCCCAAGGACTGGACCCCATGTCACCCCACTAGTTACATCTTGCCAACTAGAAAAAAAAAATTTCTTCCGACTCTCTGCCTTCTGTCGGTTAGCCAGTCTTTTATCCAAACTAATAAATTAGCCCTAAATCCCAAGTGATGTTACCTTCTGTATTAACCTTTTGTGCGACACCTTATCAAATGTCGTCTGGAAGTCCATCTACAGGATCCCCATCATCCACTTGGCTTGTTACATCTTCGAAGAACTCTAGCAAATTAGTCAAACATGATTTACCTTCGTAAAACCATGCTGACTCTGATGGATTGTGTTTTGATTTTCCTTTTTAAAAAAAATTTAGAGTACCCAGTTCATTTTTTTTCCAATTAAGGGTCAATTTAGCGTGGCCAATCCACCTACCCTGCACATCTTTGTGGTTGTGGGGATGAGACCCACGCAGACACGAGGAGAATGTACAAGCACCACACGAACAGTGACCCAGGGCCAGGATCGAACCCTGATCCCCAGTGCCGTGAGGCAGCAGTGTTAACCACTGCGCCACCGTGCTGTCCCCTTTAAAAAAATAAATTTTGAGTACCCAATTCATTTTTTTTCCAATTAAGGGACAATTTAGCGTGGCGAATCCAGTTACACTACACATCTTTGCGTTGTGGGGGTGAGACCCACGCAGCCACAGGAGAATGTGCAAACTCCACACGGGCAGTGACCCGGGGCTGGGATCGAACCCGCGTCCTCGGCGCCGTGAGGCTGCAGTGCTAACCACTACGCCAATGTGCATCCTGTTTTATTGACTTTCCAAATGCTCTGTTATTGCTTCCTTAACACTGGATTCTAACAATTTCCCAATGACAGATGTTAAAGTAACTGGTCTATAATTTCCTACTTTCTGCCTCCCTCTCTTTTTGAATAAGGGCGTTACATTAGCATGTTTCCAATCCAATGGAACCTTACCCGCATCCAGGGAATTTTGGAATATTATAACCAATGGATCTCCATTACCACTTTCTTTAAGACCTTAGGGTGTACGCCATCAGACCCTGTACATTTACAGGAGCACTTCAATGGCAGATGCAGTATATTTTGGATAAGTGTGAGGTTATTCACTTTGGAAGAAAAAAGAGGAAGGCAGATTACTACCTGAATGGTTGTAAATTTGGAGAGGGACCTAGGTGTCCTTGTGCACCAGTCGCTGAAGGTAAGCATGCAGGTGCAGCAGACAGTAAAGAAGGCTAATGGTATGTTGGCCTTCATTGCGAGAGGTTTTGAGTACAGAAGCAGTAAGTGTTGCTGCAATTATACAGGGCTTTGGTGAGGCCACACTTGGAATTTTGTGTGCAGTTTTGGTCTCCTTTTCTGAGGAAGGATGTTCATGCTTTCGAGGGACTACAGCGAAGGTTTACCAGACTGATTCCAGGGATGGCAGGACTGTCATATGAGGAGAGATTGACTAGGTTAGGATTGTTCTCGCTGGAGTTCAGAAGAATGAGGGGGGATCTCATAGAGACTTATAAAATTCCAACAGGACTAGACAGGATGGATGCAGGGAAGATGTTCCCAATGGTGGGTGTGTCCAGAACCAGGGGTCACAGTCTGAGGATTCAGGGTAAACCATTTCGGACAGAGATGAGGAGACATTTCTTCACCTAAAGAGTGGTGAGCCTGTGGAATTCATTACCGCAGGAAGTAGTTGATGCTAATACATTGACTATATTCAAGAGGCAGCTAGATATAGCACTTTTGCCTCACAAACCTTATAGAGTTCTTTGAGAAGGTGACCAAACAGGTGGATGAGGGTAAAGCAGTTGATGTGGTATATATGGATTTCAGTAAAGCGTTTGATAAGGTTCCCCATGGTAGGCTACTGCAGAAAATACGGAGGCATGGGATTCAGGGTGATTTAGCAGTTTGGATCAGAAATTGGCTAGCTGGAAGAAGACAAAGGGTGGTGGTTGATGGGAAATGTTCAGACTGGAGTCCAGTTACTAGTGGTGTACCACAAGGATTTGTTTTGGGGCCATTGCTGTTTGTCATTTTTATAAATGACCTGGAGGAGGGCGTAGAAGGATGGGTGAGTAAATTTGCAGATGACACTAAAGTCGGTGGAGTTGTGGACAGTGCGGAAGGTTGTTAAAAGTTACAGAGAGACATAGATAAGCTGCAGCGCTGGGCTGAGAGATGGCAAATGGAGTTTAATGCAGAAAAGTGTGGGGTGATTTATTTTGGAAGGAATAACAGGGAGACTGAATACTGGGCTAATGGTAAGATTCTTGGCAGTGTGGATGAGCAGAGAGATCTCGGTGTCCATGTACATAGATCCCTGAAAGTTGCCACCCAGGTTGAGAGGGTTGTTAAGAAGGCATACGGTGTGTTAGCTTTTATTGGTAGAGGGATTGAGTTTAGGAGCCATGAGGTCATGTTGCAGCTATACAACACTCTGGTGCGGCCGCGTTTGGAGTATTGCGTGCAATTCTGGTCGCCGCATTATAGGAAGGATGTGGAAGCATTGGAAAGGGTGCAGAGGAGATTTACCAGAATGTTGCCTGGTATGGAGGGAAGATCTTATGAGGGAAGGCTGAGGGACTTGAGGCTGTTTTCGTTAGAGAGAAGAAGGTTAAGAGGTGACTTAATTGAGGCATACAAGATGATCAGAGGATTGGATAGGGTGGACAGTGAGAACATTTTTCCTCGGATGGTGATGTCTAGCACGAGGGGACATACCTTTAAATTGAGGGGAGATAGATATAAGACAGATGTCAGAGGTAGGTTCTTTACTCAGAGAGTAGTAAGGGCGTGGAATGCCCTGCCTGCAACAGTAGTGGACTCGCCAACACTAAGGGCATTTAAATGGTCATTGGATAGACATATGGACAATAAGGGAATAGTGTAGATGGGCTTTAGAGTGGTTTCACAGGTCGGCGCAACATCGAGGGCCGAAGGGCCTGTACTGCGCTGTAATGTTCTATGTTCTATGTTCTACTTGGGGAGAATGAGATCAAAGGTTATGGGGAGAAAGCAGGATTAGGCTATTGAGTTAGATGATCAGCCATGATCGTGATAAATGGCGGAGCAGGCTCAAAGGGCCAAAAGGCCACCTCCTGCTCCTATTTCTATGTATCTATGTAACATACCTCATCAGCTCTTGTGTTGGGCAAGATAGGAAATGTTAATATACTCCTTCTCTGAATGTGGCAGGGAAAATGGTTCTCCAGGTTTAAAAATAAATTAATCCATGGGATGTGGGCATCATTGACTAGGTCAGCATTTATTACCCATCCCTAATTGCCGTTGAGAAGGAGGTGATGAGCTACCTTCCAGATCACAACTGAGAGGTTGCCCCACCATTTCAGAGACATGTTAAAACGCAATTATGTTTTTGTCGGTTTGTAATCACACATCAGCCAGACCAGGTAAGGATGGCAGATTTCCTTCCCGAAAGTATATTGGTAAGCTGAATGAGTTTTTATAACAATCCTGTAATTTCATGCTCACCACTACTGATACTAGATTTTTATTCCATATTTTTTGATTAACTGAATTTAAATTCCCCCAGTTGCCATGGTGGCATGTTGTTCTTTGATTTCTGAATGAGGATGGCTTTGAAGTGTAGTGTCCCACAAAAAACATCAAGCGATGTATTGAACAAAGCTAATTTATTAACACTACAATTAAATAGATTTGACTTGCCTGCTAAGATATAAAAGATAACAGATTGACCAAAACTATGATTCTAACTACAGAGCTCCTGATAACACGACTATTCCCTATCTCGTCTAACAACCTTTTCCCTGAATCAAGAGTAACACGTAATCCACGTGTATGCACTTGATCGCCATCTAGTGGTTGGATGCAGTTACAGTAAATTGTTCACCCTTCATTATTCTTACAATATACATATTGTCACAGATGGGATTTGAACTCATGACTAAAATAATTCTCTGGACTACTCCAATAACATTATCAGAATGCCACCGTACCCAGTAATATTAAGATAAATCTATACTCATGAGGGTTCACAGGCAGTAACACCCCCAAAAACATTTAAGCATCTCAAATAACCCAGATGGAAAACTATAACATGTCTCCCCAAGAGCAACTAGACTTGGCTCTTGTTTATCAGCCAGAAGGTTGAGGGTTCAAGTCCCACTCCAGAGGCTTCAGCACTTAATCCAGGCTGACCCTTCTGACATGCTGACAGAATGTTTGAGATAGTAAACCGAAGCCTTCCTGCTCTCCCAGGTAGGCATTCAAAGTCGCAAAGCATTATTTGAAGACAAACGGTGGTGTTCGCCCATTGTCCTTTCGACAAATGTTTTTTTTAAATCACAGATGAGCTGGTCTCATTGGTGTTTGTTGAAGCTCACTGTGTGGAAATTGGTTGCTGTTTTTCCCTACATTGAATTCACTTCATAAGTACCCCGTTGGCTGAGGTGCTCCGGGATGTCATGAAACGATTATGCAAATTATTTATTTAATTGTTAACTAAGGGAAGCTGGTGACATAGTGGTATTGTCCCTGGACTAGTTATCCAAAGGCCCAAGGCAATGCGCTCGGGACCCAGGTTCAAATCCCACTAGGGCAGGTGGTGAAATTTGAATTCAATGAAAATTTGGAATCATGAAGCTATTGTGGTGAATGTCCTTTAGGGGAGGAAATCTGCCCTTCTTACCTGGTCCGGCCTGCATGTAACTCTCGATGCACAGCAAAGTGATTGACTCTTATATGCTTTCTGAAATGGCCGAGCAAGTCACTTAGTTCAAGGGGAAATTAGAGATGGGCAATGCTGGGACTTCCGGTGGCAGCGATGTGCTGAGCGGACGCACATCTGATGGCTCTCCTCCCAGTCGGACAACACATTGAATTTCTTTGAGTTTTTGGTCCAAAAAGCCACCGAAAACTCCTCCAAATATAAACGGCATGAACAGCGACGAGGGGGGGGGAAGGAAGATGCCGGCATACTGCAGTTCGGAGGGACGTCGAGGAGGCAGAGGCAGAAGCGGAGGAAAGGGGCAGGAGCAACGGGCAGACGGAACAGCGGCCCCACGAGGCGAGGCGGAGGCCCAGGCGAACCAGGAGAGGGGAAGATCGGTGATCCGAACGGCGGAGCAGGATCGGATAACGACATCGCCCACCCCCCGTTCACAGGGGAACGGATGAAGGAGCATTTTAAAAAAGGAACTGCCCGCTCTGAAGGAAGCGATCAAAATGGAGTTCCAGGTGGTGGTGAAGGAGGTTCTGGCGGAAGTGATAGCCACCCTTCAGCGCATGATAGAAGGCCTGGGATGGAAGGTGGAGGCCCAGGAGAAGACGATCCTGGACATGGAGAAGGCGTTGACGGACCAGAGCAACAGGATCGTGGCTTTGGAGGCCGAGGTGAAGAGGTTGGTGACGGCCCAGGGGAACGTAATGGGGAAGGTCGAGGACCAAGAGAACAGGTCCAGGCGGCAAAATGTCCGCATCGTGGGACTGCCAGAGGGGATTGAGGGAAGGGACCTAATGGGCTACATCGCCCAAATGCTGGGCAATTTAGTTGAGAGGGAAAGCTTCCCAAACCCCCCAGAACTCGACAGAGCACACGGGTCGCTCCGGCCTAAACCCAAAACTGGGGAGCAGCTGAGAACGATAATCGCAAATCTCCACCGATACCAGGACCAGGAAAAGATCCTGAGGTGGGCCCGACAAACAAAATCGTGCTCGTGGGAAGGGCACAGAATCAGTGTCTATCAAGACATTAGGGCGGACCTGGCAAAAAGAGGACAAAATTTAACAGAGCGAAACCGGCGCTCTACAAAAAAGGGGTGAGATAAAAGCAAATTACTGCAGATGCTGGAATCTGAAACCAAAGAGAAAATGCTGGAAAATCTCTGCAGGTCTGGCAGCCAACGTTTCGAGTCCAGATGACCCTTTCTTAAAAGGGGTGAGATTTGTCATGGTATTCCCTGCCAGACTCTGGGTGACATACCAGGGGAAAGAACATTACTTCGGCACCCCGGCAGAGGCCAACGAGTTCGTAAAAACGAACAACCTGGAGGGAGAACAGACGTGGCAGCGGTGAAAGAAGAAGAAAGGGAATGAAAGTGGAGGATGAACCGAAAACAAGGACTGTTATGTGGACTATGTTTTTGTACGGGACTATGCTGCCTCGTTTTTGTTTTTGCCTTCCTTTTCAGTTTGAAGATGGGAAACAGGGAGAAGGGAGCAAGAATAGGAGAAGCAGGGTAGGGGATGGAGCCAGGTAGGCTGAACGGGGCCAGGACTAGATCAGCACAGGGAGGGGAGCCACCGTACAAGCGAGGGCTAGGGGAGTAGCCATACTGATCAGCAAGAGGACGATATTTACTGAGACCAGGACGGTTACGGACCCAGGGGCACGGTACATCATGGTCAGCAGTGTCCCTGTGTCCTGGGATGACACAGACTTTATAAAAAAGACTATGGTGGAAATCCCCGACATTGACACACACTGACTGATTATGGGGGGTGACTTTAACTGCGTACAGGGCCCACTGACCGATCGATCAAACCCCAGAACGGGGATAAAGACAGGAATGGCTAGGGAGTTGGGAATATTCATGGAGCAGATGGGGGCGGTGGACCCGTGGAGTTTCCTACACTCGTGAGAAAAGGAGTTCTCGTACTTTTTGCAAGTGCACAAGGCACACACCTGCGTCAACTTTTTTGCAGTGGGGAAACTGATGCTTCCGGGAATTATAGGAACGGAATTCCGCGATCGTCATCTCTGACCACGCTCCACATTACATGGATGTGAGGTTGGAGACAGTCCATGCCCAGTGCCCCACATGAAGGCTGGACGCCGACCTCCTGGCCGACAAGGCATTAAGACCATAAGACATAGGAGTGGAAGTAAGGCCATTCGGCCCATCGAGTCCACTCCACCATTCAATCATGGCTGATTTCAACTCCATTTACCCGCTCTCTCTCCATAGCCCTTAATTCCTCGAGAAACCAAGAATTTATCAACTTCTGTCTTAAAGACACTCAACGTCCCGGCCTCCACCGCCCTCTGTGGCAATGAATTCCACAGACCCACCACTCTCTGGCTGAAGAAATTTCTCCTCATCTCTGTTCTAAAGTGACTCCCTTTTATTCTAAGGCTGTGCCCCCGGGTCCTAGTCTCCCCTGTTAATGGAAACAACTTCCCTACATCCACCCTATCTAAGCCATTCATTATCTTGTAAGTTTCTATTAGGTCTCCCCTCAACCTCCTAAACTCCAATGAATATAATCCCAGGATCCTCAGACGTTCATCGTATGTTAGGCCTACCATTCCTGGGATCATCCATGTGAATCTCCGCTGGACCCGCTCCAGTGCCAGTATGTCCTTCCTGAGGTGTGGGGCCCAAAATTGCTCACAGTATTCTAAATGGGGCCTAACTAATGCTTTATAAAGCTTTTATATTCCAAGCCTCTTGAGATAAATGACAACATTGCATTTGCTTTCTTAATTACAGACTCAACCTGCAAGTTTACCTTTAGAGAATCCTGGACTAGGACTCCCAAGTCCCTTTGCACTTCAGCATTATGAATTTTGTCACCGTTTAGAAAATAGTCCACGCCTCTATTCTTTTTTCCAAAGTGCAAGACCTCGCACTTGCCCACGTTGAATTTCATCAGCCATTTCTTGGACCACTCTCCTAAACTGTCTAAATCTTTCTGCAGCCTCCCCACCTCCTCCATACTACCTGCCCCTCCACCTATCTTTGTATCATCGGCAAACTTAGCCAGAATGCCCTCAGTCCCGTCATCTAGATCGTTAATATATAAAGAGAACAGCTGAGCCCCAACACTGAACCCTGCGGGACACCACTCGTCACCGGTTGCCATTCCGAAAAAGAACCTTTTATCCCAACTCTCTGCCTTCTGCCTGACAGCCAGTCGTCAATCCATGTTAGTACCTTGCCTCGAATACCATGGGCCCTTATTTTACTCAGCAGTCTCCCGTGAGGCACCTTATCAAAGGCCTTTTGGAAGTCAAGATAGATAACATCCATTGGCTCTCCTTGGTCTAACCTATTTGTTATCTCTTCAAAGAACCCTACCAGGTTTGTCAGGCAAGACCTCCCCTTACTAAATCAGGCAAGACCTCCCCATTCTGTCAGAAAACATCACGGACCATAGGTGATTACATAGTACAACCAAAAAGGGGAGGTCTCACCGTACAGGTTTTGGGAAGCACTGAAGGCCGTGATCAGAAGTGAGATTATAGCCTAAAAGGCAAGCAGAGGTAGGGAAGAGAGGACGGCCAGGCAGCAGCTGGTTAACTCCATTCTGGAGGTCAACAGAAAGTACTGCGAGGCCCCACCGTAGAGCTGCTGGGGGAGAGGAAAAAGCTACAAATGGACTTTAACCTGCTATCCACCAGGAAAGCAGTGCACCAACTCTGCCAGAGACAGGGGACCTTCTACGAACATGGGGACAAGGCTGGCCGCCTACTGGCTCACCAGTTGAGAAAGCAGGCAGCCACGAGGGAAATAGCACAGTAATGGCTGTACACCTCTGTGGTATTATCAGGTATTGCAGCACCCGAGAGGCTGAAGTTCCATTGGTCAAACCTGGGGGTTTACCATTGGCTGTATAGTATGTAGCTCCGCCCAGATAGGTGGGGTATAAGAGTTGGTGCCGTCCCAGCAGCCCTCATTCTGTACCTGAGCTGCTGGGGAACAGTTCTAGTCTATTAAAGCCTTCAGTTATGCTTTAACCTCGTCTTTGCAGTAATTGATCGTGCATCAACCTCCGAACCCCCCGATGGGGAAACGGGGGTGAAACAGTTCCTCGACGGACTAGAAATGCCAGTTGTGAAGGAAGACAGACAGGGGTTCCCGGCGGACTTCTACAAAAAATTTGCGCCAGCCCTGGCCCCACACCTAAGGGACATGTTCGCAGACTCGTTGGCAAGGGGCACCTTGTCTCCAATGCTGGCGCAGGCCACAATCTCATTAATACCCAAAAAAGACGAAGACCTGACAGAATGCAGATCATATAGACGCATTTTGCTGCTGAATGCAGTTGCGAAAATACTCGCAAAGATCCTGGCAAAAAGGCTGGAAAGCTGCGTACTAGAGGGAGTCGCGGGGAACCAAACGGGCTTTATCAAGGGTAGGCAACTCACTGCGAACATCAGGCAGCTGCTGAATGTAATAGTGAACCCCCCGGGGAGAGAACACCATAGATGATTGTCTCCCTGGATGTAGAAAAGGCCTTTGACGGAGTTGATTGGAAGTACCTCCTCGACAATTCACTGCTTGGGTGAGTGATGCACTATCAATTACTACAAAGACGAAAGTAGTGAATAATCGAGGCTTTATTGAGCAAAGATGTGTGGCCTCCTGTAGCTGCTACCAGAATGGGAGCAGCCCCCTCGAGCACACACATTTATACGCCGCCTACTGGACAGAGCCAGCAGGCAGGGATTTACCCATGTACCTGTAATACAGGAGTCTTACCGTACTACATCTAATATACATCTAATACAGTTAGTGGTGACTACCACATTCACCCCCTGTTAAAAAAAGAGTCCAGCGGGGGTGATGGAAAAATTTACAAGTTCAGTCTGTCGGGGGCCTTGATCCTCCGCTGTGATCGCCTCGGTCCCCGTGGTGATGGAGGCGCCGACTTGGTCAACTGTGACTCCGGGAGCATGTTGTCCTCGTCTTCATCGCCCCTGAGTGGAACCAGTGGGAGGACGGATCCTCCTGGGGCGGGGGCTGCGGTGAGGTGCGCTGGGGGGGGGGGGGGGGGGGGAGTGTGAATGGCGCAGGGGCAACTGGAGGGGGGGGTGTCGGGTGGTGGACTGTGGGTGGGGATCCAGCGGGTGGTAGGTCCCAGAGGGAGACTGTGTCCTGGCGCCCGTCGGGGTCCGCCACGTAGGCGTACTGCGGGTTTGCATGCAGTAGTTGGACCCTTTCGACCAACGGGTCCGACTTATGGGTCCGCACGTGTTTGCGAAGGAGGACGGGTCCAGGAGCTGCCAGCCCTGTTGGGAGCGTGACCCCAGAGGTGGACTTCCTGGGGAAGGCAAAAAGACATTCATGGGGGGTTTCATTAGTTGCAGTGCAGAGGAGCGATCAGATGGGGTGAAGCGCATTGGGGAGGACATCCTGCCAGCGGGAGACCGGGAGATTCTTAGTCCGTAGGGCCAGCAGGACGGCCTTCCAGACCGTCCCGTTCTCCCTCTCAACCTGCCCATTTCCCCGGGGGTTGTAGCTGGTCATCCTGCTCGAGGCAATGCCCTTGCTGAGCAGGAACTGGCACAGCTCATCGCTCATAAAGGAGGATCCCCGGTCGCTGTGGACGTAAGCGGGGAAACCGAACAGGGCGAAGATGGTGTTGAGTGCTTTAATGACCGTGGCACAAGTCATATCGGCGCATGGGATGGCGAAGGGAAACAAGGAATACTCATCGACCACGCTCAGGAAGTACGTGTTTCGGTCGGTGGAGGGGAGGGGCCCTTTGAAGTCCATGCTGAGGAGCTCAAAGGGGCAGGAGGCCTTCACCAGGTGCGCTCTATCTGGCCGGTAGAAGTGCGGTTTGCACTCCGCGCAGACGTGGCAGTCTCTGGTGACAGTCCTGACCTCCACAATGGAGTAGGGCAGGTTGTGGGCCTTTATGAAGTGGAAGAACCGGGTGACCCCCGGGTGACAGAGACCATCGTGTAGAGCCCGGAGTCGGTCCACTTGTACGCTGGCACATGTACCTCGGGATAGGGCATCGGGGGGCTCGTTGAGCTTCCCGGGACGATACAAAATCTCATAATTATAGGTGGAGAGCACGATCCTCCACCTCAAGATCTTATCGTTTTTGATCTTGCCCCGCTGTTTATTATTCAACATGCAGGCAACCGACCGTTGGTCAGTGAGAAGAGTGAATCTCCTGCCGGCCAGGTAATGCCTCCAATGCCGCACAGCTTCCACAATGGCTTGGGCCTCCTTTTCAACAGAGGAGTGCTGAATTTCGGAGCTTGGAAGGTGCGGGAAAAGAATGCCACGGGCCTGCCTGGTTGAGGGTGGCGGCCAGAGCTACGTCCGATGCACCGCTCGCGACCTGAAAAGGGAGGGACTTGTCGACCGCGTGCATCGTGACTTTGGCGATGTCTGCCTTGATGCGGTTAAAGGCCTGTCGGGCCTCAGCCGTCAGGGGAAAAACTGTGGACTGAATGAGTGGGCAGGCCTTGTCCACATAGTTAGGGACCCACTGGGCTTAATAGGAGAAGAACCCCAGGCATCGTTTCAGGGCCTTGGGGCAGTGGGGGAGGGGGAGTTACATGAGGGGGCGCATGCGGTCGGGGTCGGGCCCTAGGACTCCATTTTCCACAACATAGCCAAGGATGGCTAAGCGGTTGTTGCGGAACACGCACCTCTCCTTATTGTACGTGAGGTTAAGGAGTTTGGCGGTCTGGAGGAATTTTAGGAGGTTAGCGTCGTGGTCCTGCTGATCGTGGCCGCAGATCGTGACGTTGTCTAGGTACGGGAAGGTGGCCCGCAGTCCATACCGGTTAACCATTCGGTCCATGTCACGTTGGAAGACCGAGACCCCATTAGTGACGCCGAAGGGAACCCTAAGGAAGTGATAGAGGCGGCCATCTGCTTCGAACGCAGTGTATTGGCGGTCCTCCGGGCGGATGGGGAGCTGGTGGTAGGCGGACTTCAGGTCCACTGTGGAAAAGACCCGGTACTGTGCATTCTGATTGACCATATCAGATATGCGTGGGAGGGGGTACGCGTCGAGCTGCGTGTACCGATTGATGGTCTGACTGTAGTCAATGACCATCCTGTGTTTCTCCCCAGTCTTTACTACTACCACTTGGGCTCTCCAGGGGCTGTTGCTGGCCTCAATGATGCCTTCCCGCAGCAGTCGCTGGACCTCCGACCTGATGAAGGTCCTGTCCTGGGCACTGTACCGTCTGCTCCTGGTGGCGACGGGTTTGCAATCCGGGGTGAGGTTTGCAAACAAGGAAGGTGGATCGACCTTAAGGGCCGTGAGGCCGCATATGGTGAGGGGTGGGGTAGGGGTCCGCCAAATTTTAAAGTTAAACTTTGGAGGTGGCACTGGAAGTCCAGACCGAGTAACAGAGCAGCGCAGAGGTTGGGGAGGACGTAGAGTTGGAAGTTGGTGAACTCTACGCCCTGGACGGTGAGGGTCGCGATGCAGTACCCCCGAATTTCCACGGAATGGGATCCGGAGGCCAGGGAGATTTTCTGGGTAACGGGGTGTACCGGGAGGGAGCAGCACCTTACCGCAGTGGGGTGGATGAAGCTTTCCGTGCTCCCGGAGTCAAACAGGCAGGACGTCTTGTGCCCATCGATTTTAACCGTTGTCTTGCGGTTGCGGGGTTATGAGGCTGGGACTGGTCGAGGGCGATCGAGGTGAGCTGCGGCTTATGCTGGGAGGCCCCGGGCTGGTCAGCGGTGGTGGCAGGCGATGAGCGGCGAGACGAGCTTCCTGATGAGCAGGGGTCCTGACGCACCGTCCAAAATGGTGCCGAAGATGACGGTGCCCACGGGGCGCATGTGTTGGGCGGCATTAAAGATGGCGGCACCACGGGCCGCACGTGGCCTGCGCAGAAGAAGGCGGCGGCGCCCACAGGCCGCATGTGGGGGGTGCAGGAACGCTGGGCCTAGAAACAGCGGTGACCGTCCGGGCCTGGCACACAGCAGCAAAATGTCCCTTCTTTCCGCAACCGTTGCAGGTTGCGCTCCGCGTCGGGCAGCGCTGCCGGGGGTGTTTGTTCTGCCCACAGAAGTAGCATTTGGGCCCGCCGGGATTGGCTGGCTGCCGCGCGGCGCAGGCTTGTGGTGGGCTGGGGTCGGTAGCTGGTGGGGCCCACGATGCCCATGAGGGTGCCGTGCGGTCGGGGGCATACGACTGGATGTTACGGGAGGCCACTGTTAATGAGTTCGCAAGCTGCCTGGTTCCCGCAAGATCAAGTGTACCATCCTCCAATAGGCGCTGGCGGATGTATGCCGATCCCATGCCCGTAACAAAAGCGTCCCAGATTAAAAGTTCTGTCTGCTCGACTGCCGAAACTGCCAGGCAGTCACAGTTTCTCGCCAGGATGTGCAGGGCACGCCCCAAATCATCTAGGGACTCACCGGGAAGTTGCTGTCTCGTGGACAGGAGGTGCCTGGCGTATAGTTTGTTGACCGGTCGAACGTAATGACCTTTCAGGAGCTCCATTGCTTCAGAGTAAGTGGGCGCATCCCGGGTGACAGGAAAAATGTCAGGGTTCACCCGTGAATAATGGACTTGGAGTTTCTGTGCATCCGCAGGTTCTTCAGCAGATGTTCGCAGGTAGCTTTCGAAGCAGGCTAGCCAGTGGTCAAAAGCGGACGTAGCGTTGGCTGTTTGGGGGTTCAGCTGTAGCCGATCAGGCTTGATGCAAAGTTCCATTGTTTTAAAATCTTTGCTCAATAAATTGATGCACTATCAATTACTACAAAGACGAGAGTAGTGAATAATCGAGGCTTCATTGAGCAAAGATGTGTGGCCTCCTGTAGCTGCCGCCAGAATGGGAGCAGCCCCGGCGAGCACACACATTTATACGCCGCCTACTGGGCGGAGCCAGCAGGCAGGGACTTACCCATGAACCTCTAATACAAGAGTCTTACCGTACTACATCTAATATACATCTAATACAGTTAGTGGTGACCACCACAGTGAGACTCCTGTACAAACCTCCCAAGGCGAGCGTTTGAACACCAACAGCTCTGAATACTTCCAGCTACAAAGAGGCACAGGGCAGGGATGCCCGCTGTGCCCGCTGTTGTTCGCACTAGCAATTTACCCCTTGGCGATAGCCCTGTGGGGCGCGAAAAGCTGGACGGCATCCAGAAAGGAGACAGAGAGCAAAAAGTCTCACTCCTGTATGTCTCGAAGCCACAGGAAGCACTGAAGGCAATCATGCCGATCCTGAAAGAGTTCAGAACCTTCTTGAGTTATAAACTCAACCTGGGCAAAAGTGAGGCACTTCCAGTGAACCCAAACGGGGGAGGGACAGAGATGGAGGGGCTCCTGTTTAAAATAGATTCCGATACCTGGGGATGCAAATAGCCAGAGACTGGACACAGATGCACAAGCGAAACCTGACTACAGAGGGGCAGCAGGGTGGTGCAGTGGTTAGCATTGCTGCCTCACGGAGCTGAGGTCCCTGGTTCGATCCCGACCCTGGGTCACCATCCGTGTGGAGTTTGCATATTCTCCCCGTGTTTGCGTGGGTTTCATCCCCACAACTCAAAGACGTGCAGGTTAGGTGGATTGGCCTAGCTAAATTGCCCCTTAATTGTAAAAAATTGATTGGGTACTCTAAATTTTTTTTTTTTTAAAGTACCTACAGAGGTGGGGCGCACTCCCACTCTCCCTGGCAGGCAGAGTGCAGACAATCAAAATAAACGTACTGCCTAGGTTCCTCTTCCTGTTTAGATCCATACCGACCTTCATCCCCAAGGCCTTCTTACAAAACATAGACAGCTTAATCATGGCATTTGTGTATGTGTGTGTGTATGTTGGGGGGTGTGCGGTAAGAATCCAAGAACGGGCAGCGCGGTTGCTTCACAGCTCCCGGGTCCCAGGTTCGATTCCCGGCTTGGGTCACTGTCTGTGCGGAGTCTGCACGTTCTCCCCGTGTGTGCGTGGGTTTCCTCCGGGTGCTCCGGTTTCCTCCCACAATCCAAAGATGTGCAGGTTAGGTGGATTGGCCATGATAAATTGCCCTTAGTGTCCAAAGTTTCCCTTAGTGTTGGGTGGGGTTACTGGGTTATGGGGATAGGGTGGAGGTGTTGACCTTAGGTGGATTGGCCATGCTAAATTGCCCTTAGTGTCGAAAAAGATTGGGTGGGGTTACTGGATTATGGGGCTACAGGGATAGGGTGGAGGTGTGGGCTTAAATGGGGTGTTCTTTCTAAGGGCCGGTGCAGACTGGATGGGCCGAATAGCCTCCTTCTGCACTGTAAATTCTTTGTAAAATTCCAAAGCAGAAACTGCAAAGGAGGAAAATGAAAGGTGGCATTACCAAACCTGCAGTACTACCACTGGGCAGCAACGGTGGAAAGAGTGAGGGGATGGGTACACGAACCCAATTCAGAGTGGGTGCGGATGGAGGAGGCATCCTGCAAGGGAACAACCCTCCGGGCCTTTGCTACAGCAGCACTCCCAACCCCTCGGCAAAATACACATCAAGCCCAGTGGTAGCGGCTACACTGACAACGTGGGCCCAATTAAGACAGCACTTCAGGCTGACTAGGATGTTCCCCATGGCCCCCATCTGCGGTAACCACAGATTCCCCCCCCCAGCCATGCTAGACACCACCTTTAATGAAATTGAGACAGGACAGGGACACGCTGACAGGTAGGGACTTTTACATAGGACACAGACTGGCGACACTGGACAAACTGACGAAGGAATGGGAACTGCCGACAGGACAGGAAATGAGACATCTGCAAATAAGGCACTTCCTCCGCAAACAGACAGTAGGGTACTCCTGGGCCTCGGAGACCACATTATTAGAGTGTCATGATATTCAAACACACACATCATGATGGACACACCAACAGGCAAATCAGAGCACACAACATCACAACCAATCACAGACAAGAACACCAACCACATAAAAAGCACGAGCACGACACCTGGTGGTCAGTATTAGCGGCAGAGGAGAACCAGGACACATCTATTGCCAAACACACTCAGGGAGACAGCACGTGCAGAGTATCCAGAACGAACTGTATTATAAGAGTTATAATAAAATAGAGTTGTACCACATACAACTGTGTTGGCTCATCTGTGCACCAGAGCACCCAACACCACATGGTACAGGAGTGGATCGATACCTGCCGGCATACCTCAGTGTACACAGACAACCAGCAGTGCCCAGGCATGATGTACGAGCTCCCGGTTCCGCAGGCGCTCCAGTGCCACGGCGACCTCCACGAAAACTGGCGGCGATTCCGGCAAAATTTCGAATTGTTCCTGGTGGCAGCTGAACTCAAAGACCTGGATGATAGGGAAAAAATTGAATTTCTCCTCACCGTCGCCGGTGCAAGGGCAAGAGAAATATTCAGAAGGTTCAGGTTCTTCAGGAGGCAGCAAAGGTACGATTACCAGGCAGTCCTGGGCAAATTCTCCAAGTACTGTGAAGAATACGCAATCCAATGGGCACTTAAAGGTAAGAAAAGCTGCAGTACTCACCTCGTGGCTGGGATCCCGGAGCCCGAATTCCCAGAGGCCGAAATCCCGGGCCTGAGAAAAGGCTGGGTCGAGGTCGGCGGCCATCTTGCTAAAGGTATAACGCTAGCACAGTTGCGCGAGAAGTGCGCAGAACCGGAAGTTTCGTTTGCGCATGCGCGAGATGCTGCGCATGCGCAGTCAAGAAAACGGCCATCGGTAAAGGAACAGCGATCTGAGCATGCGCAGTCGCTTCCTACGTGCTACATACCGAGCGTCAGGATGTCAGAGGCCGCAGACTGCACCAATTTAAAAGGGAAATGTCCCAAATCCAATTTAAAAGGGAAACGTCCCAAATCAAAAAAACAAAAATCTGTTAAAGCTGTAAAACAACCTTCCCTCACCTGGAATGACAGCACAGTGCCGCAAATTGACCCAGGAGATGAATTTGACCTCCGAAGAACCCTCCGACAAGCAGTTACCTACGCACAAGCCGATGATTCCGACCTTGAATACTTTGATGACGATTTTTACAGGGTTTCCGGACCTCGCGAGCCCAATGATAGCTCCGTGGTCCTATATGACTATGACTCGGACGAACCTTTCGTGTTGCACATTGGCGGCCCCCACATTGAATCCGACGCAGATGCGGATTCATTTTTCGGATTTGAGGATCTTCAATCCAGCAGATATGACGTTCCAACTTATCAGTACCGGATGATGCTGCAGCCTGACATTAACAGACAGGGAGCGGTGCAAGCACACGGAGAGTGCCCTGCTGCCACACAGAGCGTGGTCCACGTCCCGCTCAACGTTCCCGACTCTATGAAAGAAGACATGCAAGACTCCAGAGTGCAGTCCTCGCATGAACCAGAAGTGACTCCAGTGTCACAAGCTTCCACAGCAAGCTCGTGGACAGACTCCACAATTGCAGAAATGCAAGACTCCAGAGCGCAGTCCTTGCACGGACAAGAAGTGACTCCAGTGTCACAAGCCTCCACAGAGAGCTCGTGGACAGCCTCCACGATAGAAGCAACGCAAGACTCCAGAGCGCAGTCCTTGCACGAACAAGAAGTGACTCCAGTGTCACAAGCCTCCACAGAGAGCTCGTGGACAGCCTCCACGATAGAAGCAACGCAAGACTCCAGAGCGCAGTCCTTGCACGAACAAGAAGTGACTCCAGTGTCACAAGCCTCCACAGAGAGCTCGTGGACGGACTCCACGATGGAAGGAACGCAAGACTCCAGAGCGCAGTCCTTGCAGGAACAAGACCATGAGGGTCTAGCAACCTCTCCTGACCAACCAGCGGCAGACGATGCAAGTCTGCCATGCTCACGTGAACAGCAAGAAGGCTATAACAGCCTACCATGCTCCACTACACAGCAGCATGACCATGACGGTCTCTCATGCTACAATGAAGGGCACAGCGCTGAAGACTGTTCAAGCCCAACTGAAGACAAGCCAAAGGAATCGCCTCGTCCAAGCCCGAAGAAAAAAGGTTTATGCGCTGACCTTCAGGATCATTGTAGCCGAACAGAGATTAATAATGCTGCACGGCCACAGAAGGATGCTGAGGATTTGCTAATGAAATTAATTGAATGTTTAACTTGCAAGGAGCAGACTGAGAATTGCCAGTGTTTTAGTACGGATCGAAAAAATGGACAAGACATTGATCCTCAGGTAATGGAAATAACACAACCTGAATCATATCTACAGCAGGGACAAATGTCTCCCTTCAACACAATGCCGCAAAATCCCAATTTCGGAGACCAGCAGTTAGTCAGTAATGACTCTTCAAACCTGGAGGGGAACATTAATTGCATTGAACCTATACACACTCCACTGATTATTGAGCAGAACATTGGAGCAAGAATCCTGAGGACACCGACATCGAGTAGCCAGATAACGAATTTAAAACCCACAGCAGTTTCAAGTGAACCAAGTGTGCTTTCCACTAATGGTGAAGATGCAGATAAGGTCGACCCGATTATCCATTGTACCACACTAACCCCAGTGATTAAGCAGTTATGTATGGGGAGTATAATGTGGGCAATTGAGAACAGTAAAATAGAGACTGTGACCATGCCAGTCCCAGCAAAATCAGACCCAGAGACCATGAAGGCATGTACATTGAACAAAGTTACATATGAGGTACCTGAGAAGAAAAGTGAAACGGAATGTTCTTTGGAAAATGGTACAATGTCGATAGAAACAGTGGATCCTATATTCGAGACCATACATATGGGAGAATTTGGGGGTAATAAACAAGGTTCTGCAATGTCTGGGGGAAGATTTAAAGTTCCAAAGAAGAAAAGCCCAAATGAAGGACAATGGCAAGACAATGACAGTCCACCGACATGGTGTGCACCACCAGATGAAAACTCTGACAATTTACCCAACCCTAGTGAACAGCAAGCTGCTAATGACGATCTATCCACGGGATGTGAGACGAGTGACGACAGCATCCCACTTCCCATGCAAAAGGTGCAAGGTGACAGACCTCGCCTAGTGCGTACCGAGGCACTCGACGATCACGGTGGGACCACTGCCGACTGCGGTGGCGGCGCACCGCTTCCACCCTCGATGGCTCGAGCCTCTCCGCTGGTTGGTGCATTCCTGCATGTTCCGACTCCAGAAGTGCAGCTTCAGGGAATCTCGGCTGCCTCCAGTGAACCTGTTGGGACTCCGGACGGGGGGCATCGATGGAAGGCAGACCGGACTCCAGATGGGGAGCAGCCAAGCGCCGACTCTGATTTGCACACGCCAGACCTTGCTCCGGACGGGCGGTGTCGCGGCCTCGGTGATGGCACGCTCAGGGTGACGGCAGATGCCACGGCGACGGGGAATGGATCGCGTGGCAGTCCCACTGGGTCGGCAGTGGCAACCAGCACCGGCGGTCCAAGATGGACACACCAATTCGCGCCATCGCCAGACGTTGATGCGAGCAACAATTCTCTCTCCAAGGCGACATGCTTCGACGTTTCTCTGCGGAGTCGCCCTTCCGGCACAGCAGGTGGCCGGAACCAGCGTACACGGTCTCGGCCAACTTCCACATCTGGCACAGTCATCGCCTTGCATGATATTAGTGATGGTGCTACTTCGATGGCAACGACCCATCGGCTACAAGATGCCGTCCACCACAAACATAAAAAGAAAACAGACTCCACCTTGTTCCTGGCATGCAGGGCGGATGGATTGGTGCGTAGGCGCAATCAGCGGGCTTTGTGCCGCCTTCCACGCTCGCAACTGAACCGTACGCACACGCCGGATCCTCCACTGGTTCCCAAGGATGACTTCGTGGAGATGCCACGGATCATGCCCCTTCCATCGCCACCAGAACCAAATCTCCACAGCTGAACCGGCTTGAGGACCAGCCCATTCTTGAGGCGGTCACCCATTGGACTGGACTTATAATACCGTTCATATGTTTAACAAGTTGCACAACTTTACATGATAACCTGTTGTTGTTTATCGTTCCAGATGTCGTCTGACTGGACAACTGTTCAAGTTTTTTTTCTTCTTCTCTCCTTCGCATTTATGTTATGTTATGGTACAACTTGGTTCATGTGACGCACCCGACATCGCCCCATGTACATAGTTCCGTCATATGCACATGCTGCACACGACACACACACACTCTTAGATGCACTCACGACACGATCATATTTATTACCACGTAGGCACATATCTTTGTCAAAAGGGGGGATGTCATGATATTCAAACACACACATCATGATGGACACACCAACAGGCAAATCAGAGCACACAACATCACAACCAATCACAGACAAGAACACCAACCACATAAAAAGCACGAGCACGACACCTGGTGGTCAGTATTAGCGGCAGAGGAGAACCAGGACACATCTATTGCCAAACACACTCAGGGAGACAGCACGTGCAGAGTATCCAGAACGAACTGTATTATAAGAGTTATAATAAAATAGAGTTGTACCACATACAACTGTGTTGGCTCATCTGTGCACCAGAGCACCCAACACCACATAGAGGACCTGATAAATACAGACAGGAAAGAAGGGAGACTCTGTGGGAAAATGTATGGACAGCTAATGGACAGAGCCTGAACATCACTGGGCGAGACCAGACGGAAATGGGGGGACGAACTGGGGACAGAAGTAGGGTGGGGACTCAGGAGCGAAGCACTGAGCAGAGCCAACTCCACCTCCTCCTGTGCAAGGCTCAGCCACATGCAGCTCAAAGTGGTGCACAGAGCGCATCTGACCAGAACCTGAATGAGCAAGTTCTTCCCAGAGGTGGAGGATAAATGTGAACGGTGCCAACCACACCCATATGTTCTGAGCTTGTCCCAAACTGGCTGGGTTCTGGACAGCCTTCTCCAAGGCAATGTCCAAGGTAGTGGGGGCGAGGGTGAAGCCATGCCCAAATGTGGCAATCTTCGGGGTATCAGAGCAGCCAGAGCTACACACGGGGAAGAGGGCCGACAATCTAGCTTTCGCTCGAGAATCCTGCTCGGCTGGCAATCAGCAGCACCACCCACAGCTGCAGACTGGCTGGCACACCTGTCAGAATTTCTCCACCTGGAGATGATTAAATATGCCATCCGAGGGTCGGACGGAGGAAGGCTTCCTAAGTGCATGGGGATAGTTTGTCGGCCTGTTTGAGGCCAGTAACAATGAATAGATAGGGAAATGGGAAAGTTAGAAAGAAAAGAGAGAGGAAGAAGAAAAGAAAGACAAGGGGGAAGCATAAGAACGCGCAACCCCAGGGGAGGGGTGGGGGAAGAGGAGAAAGGGCTGGAGAGGCATAAAAGAGACAACACGGGAGGGAGGGGGCAAATCCCCCCCCCCCCCCCAAGCCACAGAGAAAACACGGCAGAAGCCAACGGGGGAAGTAAAGAAAGAGGTGGGAAGGGGGGAAACACACCCCTAGACCAACGAGGGGGGACACAAGGGGGGGGGGGCTCTAGGGGGCAGGGAGGGGTGGGCTAGGGGAGGGCAGGAGGGACCGCACGCCGAGCCAGAGGGCGGCAGACTGTATATAGGAAAACCCAAGGAAAGGAAGAGACAAACCTTTCTGTACTGTACAGTGAATGAAAACGTCCAGCAACGTACAAAATTATTTATAATTCTTGAAAACACCAATAAAAAGATTTATATAAAAAAATATGGGCAATGCTGGCCCATGAACAAAAAAAAAATGATAATGGCTCTTATAAAAACAAGTCAAAACTTCATCAAGGAGACATTAAGAATTTGGGACCAATTCTTGACTCAGGGCAATGAGGATTGGGTTGGAGAATTGAGTGCAAAGATCAGACTCCACCCTGCATGTTGCACAATCTCTGCTCCCCTACCTTTGTGCTACTTTCTCTCTTGCTTCACCGAGTTCCTCTTCCGTCATTGTGAACCTAGTCTGGTCTGTTTCGCTCTCCATGTACTCTGGATTTTCTGCCCTGCCCTTCAATATCTGTTGATATAGCATCCAGGACATGTTGCAGCAAAAGCACTAAGTGCACAAATTGTGAGAAAATAGTTTTTTTTTAAAAAAGTGTGCTGCACTGGCAGAATGCAAACTTTAAAAACAAAAGCGCGCGAGCGTGGAAAGGGCATCAAAACCCTTTCAATGATGACATTATATTTTAAAAATCGCTTCCATACCCCAAACCAGCCTGTTTACCTCCTCTGGACCTTTGGTGTCCAAAACGTTGGGGGTGGGAAGGGGAAGTCTGATCTGACTGCAGAATTCACAAAAGACTATGTTGGTGGTGTTGATCGTAATCTTCTGCCTTTCCTAAGGAAAGAATGGACAAAAAGAAAAAAACAACAACTTGTAGCTTCACAAGGGACGAAAAGATCAGCAGTTGGAGCAAGAAGACTTTGGCGAGGTGACAGTGATAGGTTTCGAAGGAGAAGGGACAGTTCCTAAGTCTGTGCGGTTGAGACATCTGAAAGCTCTGTGATTTGAAGATTGGAATGGGGGTGTGAGGAATGGGGGTGTCTGTGTGGCTTCTTCAAAGCTGAAGACGGCAGAAATTTGATGGATTACACAGCTGTGGAGGGGTTTGGAGAAGGTGGTGCAGAATAGGTCAGGAATAGTTCAAAGGACAAAGAAAGGTACAGCACAGGAACGGCCCTTCGACCCTCCAAGTCTGTGCCAACCATGCTGCCCACCTAACCTAACACCTACTACACTTTCAGGGCCCAAATCTCTTTATTCCCATCTTATTCATGTATTTTTCAGGACGCCCCTCAAAGGTCACTATCGTCTGGGGATGTGGTGTCGGGAGCCAGGGAAGCGAAATGAGGCATTTAGGGAGTATTACCAGGGACTTTATGAGGCAGACGCGGGAGGAGAGGAGGGGGACGTGGGGTGGTTTCTGGACAAGCTGAAATTTCCCCAGTGGAGGAAGACCGGAATTTTATAAGGAATTTGCGACGGACCTGGCACCACATCTGTTGGGGGCGTTTAATGAAGCACTGGAGAAGGGGGAGTTGCCTGAGACGATGAAGCAGGCAGTAATCACACTAATCCCGAAAAAGGGGAAGGACCCGGTGGAATGTGGGTCGTATAGACCCATATCACTATTGAACACGGATGTGAAAGTATTGGCTAAGTTGTTGGCGGGAGGATGGAGGATTGTGTCCCGGAGGTGGTGGCAGGTCAAACAGGCTTCGTGAAGGGCAGGCAGCTCGCGAGTAATATAAGACAGCTGTTGAATGTGGTGATGAATATATCGAGGGCTCTGATACCGGAGGTGGTGGTGTCCATGGACGCAGAGAAAGCATTTGATCGGGTAGAGTGGCGGTACTTGTTCGAAGTTTTGGGAAGGTTTGGGTTTGGGCCGAGATTTGTGGCATGGGTGCGGTTGCTGTATGTGGCGCCAAGAGCGAGAGTGAGGACGAATGATATGAACTCACAAAGCTTTGACTTACACAGGGGTACGAGGCAGGGGTGCCCGCTGTCGCCGCTGCTGTTTGCGCTGGCCATACAGCCATTGGCAATGGCTCTCAGGGGTTGGCGGAGTGGCGGGATTATGAGAGGACAGATGGAGCATCATGTGTTGCTCTATGCCGATGATCTCTTGCTGTATGTTTCGGATCCGTTGGAAGTATGGGAAGGATTATGGACCTGCTGGGGAGTGTGAGGGTTCTCGGGCTACAAGCTGAAGGTCAGGAAAAGGGAGGTATTCCCGGTGAATGAGCTGGCACAGTGGGCTAATTTAGGGGGGATGCCATTTATGCTAGTGAGGGATAGGTTTAGGTACCTTAGAGAAAATGCAGGAAAATCTCAGCAGGTCTGGCAGCATTTGTAGGGAGAGAAAAGAGTTCACGTTTCGAGTCCAATGACCCTTTGTCAAAGTTGCTTTCTCTCCCCACAGATGCTGCCAAACCTGCTGAGATTTTCCAGCATTTTCTCTTTGGTTTCAAATTCCAGCATTCACAGTAATTTGCTTTTATGATAGGTTTAGGTATTTGGGGATTCAGGTAGCGAGGGAATGGACGGGGCTCCATAAGTGGAACTTAATGAAGCTGGTGGAGGAGGCTAGGTAGGATCTTAAGAGGTGGGGATACACTGCACTTAACGTTGGCGGGGAGGGTCCAAATGGTGAGGTTCTTGTTTATGTTTCAGGCTCTCCCGATCTTTATACCAAAGGCCTTTTTTCGGAAAGTGGACATGTCATTTCTGACTTTGTATGGGCAGGGAAGGTGTCGAGGGTGGGGAGGGCCTTGCTACAGAGGCAGAGGCAGCAGGGGGGGTTGGCATTGCCGAACTTGCTTCATTATTATTGGGCGGTGAATGTGGACAAGGTGCGGCGGTGGTGGGAAGGAGAAGGGGTAAAGTGGGTTAGGATGGAGAAGGAATCTTGTACGGGGTCTAGTTAGAGGGCTATGGTGACGGCAGCATTGCCAATAGCTCCGAGTAGGTATTCAGGGAGCCCGGTGGTGCAGTCCACAGTGAAGATATGGAATCAGCTGCGGAGGCATTTTAGGGTGGAAGGGATGTCGGTGCTAACGCCGCTGTGCGAGAATCATGGGTTTGAGCCGGGGGGATGGATAGTGTATACAGGAGGTGGGGGGAAGTGGGACTGGTCAAGGTGAGGGATCTGTATTTGGAGGAAGGGTTCGCCAGTCTGGAGGAGCTAAGGGAGAGGGTAGAGCTGACGAAGGGGAGTGAGTTCAGGTACCTGCAGGTTAGGGACTTTGCACAAAAAGTCTGGAGGGGCTTCCGTAGGTTGCCGGGATACACCCTGCTGGAACGACTTCTGTTTCCGGATGTGGAAGGGGAGGGGAGAATTGGGGATATATACAAGTAGTTGGGGAAGCAGGGAGGTGAGCGGGTGGTGAAGATCAAGGAGAAATGGGAAGCGGAATTGGGAGTGGGATCAATTGGGGAGCATGGAGTGAGGCACTGCGTAGGGACCTCCTGTTGTGCAAGGATGAGTCTGATACAGTTTAAGGTGGTGCACAGGGTGCATATGACTCAGGCGAGAATGAGTGGGTTTTTTCAAGAGGTAGCAGATGAGTGTGAGATGTGTGGGCGGGGGCCAGCGAATCACGCGCACATGTTTTGGGGTTGTGAAAAATTGGGAAGATTCTGGGTGGGTGTGTTTGCCATCTTAGCCAGGATAGTGGTGGAGGAGGTGGACCCGGACCTTATGGTGGCGATATTTGGAGTCTCAGAGAAGCCGGAGCTCATGAGAGAGGAGGGAAGCCGATATTGTGGCCTTCGCCTCTCTGACTGCGTGGCGGCGAACTTTGCTAGAGTGGCGGTCGGCATCGCCACCGGGGGTAGCAGCATGGCTGGGTGACCTGTGATTAAAGGAGATAGAGTATGAGTTAAGGGGTTCTTCAGGGGGGTTTGGGGAAAGGTGGAGGATGTTTGTGACCGTGTTCGAGGGGCTGTTCATCATGGGAGAGGGGGGGTGAAAAAGGGGAAAACTCTGTACAGACTGTATAGTTGATTGTTGGGAAGTATGTTTCCCGGGGTGTTTATTCGCTGTAACCTGTTTTGTTACATGTCTGCAATAAAATACATTTTTGAAAAAAGTAAATGTCACTATCGTATCTGCTTCCACCACCTCCTCCGGCAATGAGTTCCAGGCACCCACTACCCTCTGTGTAAAAATAACTTCCTTCGCACATCTCCTGTAAACTTTGCCCCTCGCACCTTAAACCTGTCCCCAAGTAAATGACTTCCACTCGAGGAAAAAGCTTCTATTTACTCTGTCCATGCCCCTCATAATTTTGTAAACTTCTACCAGGTCGCCCCGCAACCTCCGAAACCGAGTTTATCCAACCTCTCCTAATGCTAATGCCCTCCATACCAGGCAACATCTTGGTAAACCTCTTCAGTATCCACTCCAAATCCTACTGGTAGTGTGGCGACCAGAACACTAAGTGTGGCCGAACTAAGGTTCTATACAGTTGCAGTATGACTTGCCAATTTTTATACAACAATGCCCCGGCCGATTAAGGCAAGCATGCCGTACGCCTTCTTGACTACCATCTCCACCTGTGTTGCCACTTTCAGTGACCTGTGGACCTGTACACGCAGATCGCTCTGCCAGTAAATACCCTGAAGGGTTCTGCCATTTACTGTATATTTCCCACCTGTATTAGACCTTCCAAAATGCATTACCTCATATTTGTCCGGATTAAACTCCATCTACCATCTCTTCGCCAAAGTCTCCAACCAATCTATATCCTGCTGTATCCTCTGACAGTCCTCATCGCTATCCGCAATTCCACCAACCTTTGTGCCGTCTGCAAACTTACTAATCAGACCAGTTACATTTTCCTCCAAATCATTTATATATACTATGAACAGCAAAGATCCCAGCACTGATCCCTGCAGAACACCACCAGTCACAGCCCTCCAATCAGAAAAGCATCCTTCCACTGCTACCCTCTGTCATTTATGACTGAGCCAGTTCTGTATCCATCTTGCCAGCTGACCTCTGATCCCATGTGACTTCACGTTCTGTACCAGTCTGCCATGAGGGACCTTGTCAAAAGCCTTACTGAAGCCCATGTAGACGACATCCACCACCCGACCTTCATCAATCATCTTCGTCACTTCCTCGAAAAATCCAATCAAGTTAGTGAGAAATAACCTCTCCTTCACAAGACCATGCTGTCTCTTGCTTATACATCCATTTATCATAGAATTTACAGTGCAGAAGGAGGCCATTCGGCCCATCGAGTCTGCACCGGCCCTTACAAAGGACACTCTACTCAAGCCCAAGTATCGACCCTATCCCCGTAAGCCCCACTTAACCTTTTTGGACACTAAGGGCAATTTAGCACGCCAATCCACCTAACCTGCACATCTTCGGACTGTGGGAGGAAACCGGAGCACCAGAAGGAAACCCATGCAGACAGGGGGAGAACGTGCAGACTCCGCACAGACAGTGACCCAGCCGGGAATCGAACCTGGGACCCTAGAGCTGTGAAGTAACTGTGCTAACCACTATGCTACCATGCTGCCCACTTGCTTTTAAATGGGAGTAAATCCTGTCTCAAAGAATCCTCTGTAATAATTTCCCTACCACTGACATAAGGCTCATCGACCTGTAATTTCCTGGATTAACCTTGCTACCCTTCTTAAAAAAAGGAACAATATTAGCTATTCTCCAGTTCTGGAATCTCACCTGTAGCCAATGGGGATACAAAGATTTCTATCAAGGTCCCAGCAATTACCTCCCTAACTTCCCCCACCATTCTGGGGTAGATCCCATCAGGCCCTGGGGGCTTATCTACCTTAATGTTTTTCAAGACGCCCAACGCCTTCTACGTTTTTATCTCTATGTGACCCAGACTATCTACATACACTTCCCCCAACTCACCATCCAGCAAGTGCTTCTCTTTGGTGAATACTGATGCCAAATACTCATTTAGTACCTCGCCCATTTCCGCTGGCTCCACGCATAGATTCCCTCCCATTCCTTAAGTGGTCCAACCCTTTCCCTGGCTACCCTCTTGCTCTTTTTATCTGTATAAAAAACCTTGTCATTTTCCTTAATGCTGTTTGCCAATGACTTTTCTGTGACCCCCTACATTGTGACCCCTGACTCCTTGCCTAAGTTTCTTCCTACTTTCCTGTTATTCCTCACAGGTTTTGTCTGTTCTCAGCCTTCTTATGCTTCCGTTTTCTTTTTGACTAGGCTCATGATATCCCTCATTATCATAGAATTTACAGTGCAGAAGGAGGCCATTTCGCCCATCGAGTCTGCACCGGCCCTTAGGAAAGTGCACCCCGCTTAAGCCCACACATCCACCCTATCCCCGTAACCCAGCAACCCCACCTAACCTTTTTAGACACTAAGGGCAATTTATCATCGCCAATCCTCCTAACCTGCGCATCTTTCGACTGTGGGAGGAAACCGGAGCACCCGGAGGAAACCCACGCACACACGGGGAGAACGTGCAGACTCCACGCAGACAGTGACCCAAGCCGGGAATCGAACCTGGGACCCTGGAGCTGTGAAACAATTGTGCTAACCACTATGCTACCGTGCTGCCCTAGGTTATCCAAGGTTCCTGAAACTCGCCATACTTATCCTTTTTTCTAACAGGAACATGCTGGTTCTGAATTCTTATCAACTAACATTTGAAAGCCTCCCACATGCCAGATATCGATTTACCCTCAAACATCCGCCCCAATCTAGATTCTTCAGTTTCTGCCTAATATTGTTATAATTAGCCTTCCCCCAGTTTAGCACCTTCACCCGAGGACGACTCTTATCTTCATCCAACAGTACCTTAAAACTTACTGAATTATGGTCACTATTCCCAAAATACTTCCCTACTGAAACTTCAACCACCTGGCCGAGCTCATTCCCCAATACCAGGGCCAGTATGGCCCCTGCCCTAGTTGATTATTAACATATTGTTTCAAAAAACATTCCTGAACGTTCCTTACAAATTCTGCCCCATCCAAGCCCCGAGCACTTAAGTGAGTTCCAGTCAATATAGGGGAAGTTAAAATCACCCATCACAACAACCCTGTTGCTTTTACACCTTTCCAAAATCTGCCGACATATCTGCTCTTCTATCTCCTGCTGACTGTTGGCAGGCCTGTAGGAAACCCCAACATTGTGACTGCATATTCTTATTCTTGAGCTCTACCCATATTGCCACGCTGCATGAGCCCTCTGAGGTGTCCTCCCGCAGTACAGCTGTGATATTCTCCTTAATCAGTTAATCAGCAGTGCAACTCCTAAACCCTTCTACATCCCCCTCTGATGCACTATCAATTATGACGAGACGAGATTAGAGTAATCGAGGCTTTATTAAGTAGAGATGTGTTGCCTCCTGCAGCTGCTACCGAAATGGCAGCAGCTCGGTGAGCACACACATTTATACTCCGCCTACTGGGCGGAGCCAGCAGGCAGGGATCTACCCCTGTACTTGTAGTACAGGAGCATTACCGTATTACCTCTAATACGTATGACTACCACATTCACCCTCTGTTAAAAAAAGAGTCCAGCGGGGGGGTGGAAAACTATTTACATGGTATGTGAGCATTTTTAAAGTGTACAGTTTGGTGGAAGTTCACAAATTTAGCCGGTCGGGTGCCTTGATCCTCCGTTGTGAGCGCCGCAGTCCCGGTGGTGATGCAGGCGCCGGCTTGGTCGCCTGTGACTCCGGGAGCGTGTTGTCCTCATCTTCATCCCCGGGTGAAACCATTGGGAGGACGGATCGTCCTGGAGCGGGAGCTGTAGTGAGGTGCGTTCGAGGAGGATGGGTGGCGCCGGGGCAATCGGAGGGGGGGGGTGGGGAACCAGCTGGTGCCAGGTCCCTGAGGGAGACTATGTCTTGGCGGCCTTCGGGGTACGCCACGTAGGCGTACTGCTGGTTCGTATGCAGCAGCTGTACCCTTTCGACCAACGGGTCCGCCTTGTGGAGCCGCACGTGCTTACAGAGGAGGACGGGTCCTGGAGCTGCCAGCCATGTTGGGAGCGAAACCCCAGAGGTGGACTTCCTGGGGAAGGCAAGGAGACGTTCATGGTGGGTTTCATTAGTCGCAGTGCAAAGTAGCGACCGGATGGAGTGGAGGGCGTCGGGGAGGACCTCCTGCCACCGGGAGGCCGAGAGATTTTTAGACCGTAGGGCCAGCAGGACGGCCTTCCAGACTGTCCCGTTCTCCCTCTCCACCTGCCCGTTTCCCGGGGGTTGTAGCTGGTCGAGGCAATGCCCTTGCTGAGCAGGAACTGACGCATCTCATCACTCATAAAGGAGGATCCCCGGTCGCTGTGGACGTAAGCGGGGAAACCGAACAGGGTGAAGATGCTATTGAGGGCTTTGATGACTGTGGCAGACATCATTTCGGTGCATGGGATGGCGAAGGAGAATCTGGAGTATTCATCGACCACGTTCAGGAAGTACGTGTTTCAGTCGGAGGAGGGGAGGGGCCCTTTGAAGTCCATGCTGAGGCGTTCAAAGGGACGGGAGGCCTTCACCACGTGCGCACGGTCTGGCCGGTAGAAGTGCGGTTTGCATGCCGCGCAGACCTGGCAGTCTTTGGTGACCGTCCTGACTTCCGCAATGGAGTAGGTTGCGGGCCTTGATGAAGTGAAAGAATCGGGTGACCCCCTGGGTGACAGAGACCATCGTGTAGGGCCCGGAGTCAGTCCACTTGTGCGCTGGCACATGTACCTCGGGATAGGGCATCGGGGGGGCTCATTGAGCTTCCCGGGCGATACAAAATCTCGTAATTGTAGGTGGAGAGCTCGATCCTCCACCTCAAGATTTTATCGTTTTTGATCTTGCCCCGCTGTGTGTTGTTGAACATGAAGGCAACCGACCGTTGGTCAGTGAGGAGAGTGAATCTCCTGCCGGCCAGGTAATGCCTCCAATGCCGCACAGCTTCTACGATGGCTTGGGCCTCCTTTTCGACAGAGGAGTGGCGGATTTCGGAGGCATGGAGGGTGCGGGAAAAGAATGCCATGGGTCTGCCTGCCCGGTTGAGGATGGCGGCCAGAGCGATGTCTGATGCATCGCTCTCGACCTGAAAGGGGAGGGTCTCGCGACCGTGTGCATCGCGATGTCAGCCTTGATACGGTTGAAGGCCGGGTGGGCCTCAGCCGTCAGGGGGAAAACTGTGGAATGGATGAGTGGGCGGGCCTTGTCCGCATAGTTAGGGACCCACTGGGCATAATAGGAGAAGAACCCCAGGCATCATTTGAGGGCCTTGGGGCAGTGGGGGAGGGGGAGTTCCATGAGGGGGCGCTTGCGGTCGGGGTCGGGTCCTAGAACTCCATTTTCCACAACATAGCCAAGGATGGCTAAGTGGTTGGTGCTGAACACGCACTTCTCCTTGTTATACATGAGGTTCAGGAGTTTGGCGGTGTGGAGAAATTTGGAAAGGTTAGCATTGTGGTCCTGCTGGTCGTGGCCACAGATGGTGACGTTATCTAGGTACGGGAAGGTGGCCCGCAGTCCGTACCGGTCAACCATTCGGACCATCGCCTGTTGGAAGACCGAGACCCCATTAGTGACGCCGAAAGGAACCCTAAGGAAGTGGTAAAGGCGGCTGTCTGCTTCGAACGCAGTGTATGGGAGCTGGTGGTAGGCAGATTTCAGGTCCACTGTAGAGAAGACCTGGTACTGTGCAATCTGATTGACCATATCAGATATGCGTGGGAGGGGGTACGCATCGGGCTGCGTGTACCGATTGATGGTCTGACTGTAGTCAACAACCATCATGTGTTTCTTTCCAATCTTTACAACTACCACTTGGGCTCTCCAGGGGCTTTTGCTGGCTTCAATGATGTCTTCCCGCAGTAGCCACTGTACCTCCGACCTGATGAAGGTCCTGTCCTGGGCACTGTACCGTCTGCTCCTGGTGGCGACGGGTTTGCAATCCAGGGTGAGGTTTGCAAACAGGGAAGGTGGGTCGAGCTTAAGGGTCGTGAGGCCGCATAAGGTGAGAGGTGGTAGGGGTCCACCGAATTTTAGAGTTAGACTTTGGAGGTTGCACTGGAGGTCGAGGCCGAGTAGCAAGGCAGCGCAGAGGTTGGGGAGGACGTAGAGCCGGAAGTTGCTGAACTCTACGCCCTGGACGGTGAGAGTGGTGATGCAGTACCCCCGGATTTCCACGGAGTGGGATCCGGAGGCCAGGGAGATTCTCTGGGCAACGGGGTGTACCGCTAGGGAGCAGCGCCTTACCGTAGAGGGGTGGATAAAGCTCTCCGTGCTCCCGGAGTCGAGAAGACATGGTGTCTTGTGGCCATCGACTTTCACCGTCGTCGTCGCGGTTCCGAGGTTGTGTGGCCGGGACTGGTCGAGCGTGATGGAGGCAAGCTGCGGCTGGTGTTGGTGGGCTGGTCGGCGGCGGTGGCGGGGGATGAGCGGCCAGGTGAGGTGCCCGACGAGCAGGGGTCCTGAGACGCCGTCCAAAATGGCGCCGAAGATATCAGCGCCCACGGAGCACACATGGCGGGCGGCGTTAAAGATGGCGGCGCACACGGGCCGCACGAGGTCTGATGGGGGGAAAGATGGCGCGCCCATGGGCCGCACGTGGGCTGCGGGGACGAAAATGGCGGCGGCCACGGGTCGCACGTGGGGTTGCAGGAACAGTGGGGCTGGTTACAGTGGCGATCGACCGGGCCTGGCACACCGCTGCGAAATGTCACTTCTTCCCGCAGTCCTTGCAGATTGCGCTCCGCGCCGGGCAGCGCTGGCGGGGGTGCTTTGTCTGCCCGCAGAAATAGCACTTGGGGCCCCCCGGGGTTGGCTGGCTGCCGCGCGGCACAGGCTTGGAGTTGGCTGGGGACAGCCGTTGGTGGGGCCCACGATGTCCCTGAGGGATTGTACATTACGGGAGGCTACCGTGAGTGAGCTCGCGAGTTGCTTGGTCGCCGCGAGGTCGAGCGTACCCCCTTCTAGGAGGCGCTGGCGGATGCATGCCCGTAACGAAAGCATCCCTGATTAAGAATTCAGTATGTTCAACGGCCGAAACTGCCTGGCAATTGCAGTTCCTCGCCAGGATGTGCAGGACACGCCAGAAAACGTCTAGTGACTCACCGGGGAATTGTTGCCGTGTGGGCAGGAGGTGCCTGGCGTAGGGTTTGTTGATCGGCCGGATGTCGTTCCCTGTGCTCACCCGTGAGTACAGGATCTGGAGTTTCTGTGCTTCTGAGGGTTGTTCTGTCGCTGATCCGATGTAGGCTTCAAAGCAAGCTAGCCAATGGTCGAAGGCCAACGTGGCGTTGTCTGCTTGAGGGTGCAGCTGTAGTCGATCTGGCTTGATGCGTAGTTCCATCGCTGTAATATCTCTGCTTAATAAATTATTGCACTATCAATTACGACGAGACGAGAATAGAGAGTAATCGAGGCTTTATTAAGCAGAGATGTGTTGCCTCCTGCAGCTGCTACCGAAATGGCAGCAGCTCGGTGAGCACACACATTTATACTCCGCCTACTGGGCGGAGCCAGCAGGCAGGGATCTACCCCCGTATCTGTAGTACAGGAGCTCTAGGACACCTATGTACCCTCAGCTCTAGGACACAATTAAAATCTCCTCCCATGATCAACTGGTGCGTGGCCAAGTTCGGGATTGCTGCCAGCAACCTCCTCATAAAACCTACATCGTCCCAATTCGGTGCATACACATTCACCAGAACCACCGGCGTCCCGTCTAATATCCCACTCACAATCACATATCTCCCATCCAGATCCCTCACTTCCTTCGCCAATAAACCCCATTTTCGTACTCATTAAAATTGCCACTCCTCGCGACTTTGATTCGAACCCCGAGTGGAAAACTTGGCTCATCCACCCCTTCCTTAGCCTAACCTGGTCCTTCACGCGGAGGTGTTTCTCCTGCAGAAAGACCACTTCTGCTTTCAAGCTCCTAAGGTGCCCGAAGACCCGGAATCTTTTGACTGTTCCATTGAGCCCTCGCACGTTCCACGTCATCAGCCTTACCGGGAGCTTACGCCTCCATTCCCCTCTACTGTCTGCCATCCTCCCCTTTTGACTCTACCCACATTAGTTTCACCCTGTACCTGGCTCACTCAAGATGGCCCCCTTCTCTTCCCCTGACCATGTTTCTTTTCCAACCTCGCCTCGTCACGTCACCCTCCCCTGCCCACATCCTCCCCCTCTCCTCCTGACGGCCACCTCTCTCAGCCTTCTCTCCCACCTCACTTCCATTCACCAGCATTGCCTGCCAGCGTGGCAATTCCTGCCCAAAGGCTCCTCCTTCTGACAGCCCCCCCCCCCCCCCCACACCCCTCCCCCACCCTCATCTGTCTGCTCTGTGAAGAAGGCTCCCTGCTGATCTCCCCCCCCCTCATCCAAACAAAGACTCATCTCGAACCACAGGTCACCTTCTTCAAGAACAAACAGAAAAAGAAAACGCAGCCCCAGGCAGCAGGAGGGGGATGGGGACAGCCGTCCCCTTACAAACCTTTCACCCGTTACCCTTTATCGGCCCGACAGTAAAAAGAAGAAAAAACCCTCCACATTGAAGGAAACAAAAAAAAACCCTCCCTCCAATCCCCACTCTACCCGTATTCTCAGTTACTTCAAAGAGCCAGCACCTCCGTTGCCCAAAATTGTTCAGTTCTCCCCCCAGTTAATGCTCCTTGGTAAAATCATTGGCTGCTTCTGGGGTATTATATTCCCGGCCTTCATTAGTCACCCATAGGTTCGTCGGGTAGAGCACCCCAAACCTGATCCGCTGTCGATACAGCACTGCCTTTGCCGTCTTGACTCCCGCACTCCATTTCGCCAACTCAGCTCCAATGCCCTGATATTTTCGGACCTTGTACCCCTTCCATTCGCAGTTGCGCTTCTCCCTGGCCTCACTGCAGAATCTTCTCCTTGTCCACGAACTTGTGGAGCCTCACGATCACTGCCGCGGTGGCTCCCCCGCTCTAGGCTTCTGCCTGAGAAACGTGTGTGCTCTGTCCACCTCAGGGGCCTTGTCCAGCACCCCCTCTGTCACCAGCCCCGCCAGCATCCTCTAAGCGTACCTCGTGGCACTCGCACCTTCCACTCCTCCAGGCAGGCCAACTATCTGCAGATTCTGCCTTTTCCTACTCCTCCACCTTTGCTCTCAACATCTTGCAAAGGTCTCCTAAGAGCCCCATTTCCACCTCCACCTCCAATGCTGCCATCCGATCGCTCTGGTCCAACATCACGCTCTCAATCTCTCTGCTCTGCGACCCCTGTGTCTCCAAGCATTTTCCCATCCTCTCCATCGAGCCTTTCAGGGTTGCCACAGCCCCTTTGACGGTCTTCGAGCAATCCTCCTGCATCTCCTTCCTCTGCTGGTGGAACTCTTCCTTGATGTTGTCCATCAACTGTTCCATCTGAGGCTTTGCTACTTGCACAAGCCCTTCCCCTCCGCCATCCTTCCACTGCGTCATAGGTCCCTTCCAACTCCTTGGCTAAGTCCTTCACCTTCTTCTGCCGGGTTTGATAACAGCAGACATACCACTCCCAGGGGGAACGTCTCCTCCGATCTTCAGTTACACTTTTCCGTCGAAGTTACACCCAATTTCAGGTAAAAAGAGCTCTCTTCTATGCCTTCAAGCAGGAGCTGCCCTGTGTGCGACCATTCACAACATACTGCCACCGGAAGTCCTCTGACAAAGCTGTCATGGACACAAGACAAAGGGGGTGTTAATCGTAACATTAAGGACTAACATAAACGATAAATAGCAGAATGGGTTAAGAGGAGAACAAAGTTGTTCAGCCTCGAAATGTTAACACTGTTTCTCTCTCCACAGATGCTGCCAGACCTGCTGAGTTCATCCAGCACTTTCTGCTTTTATATCAGATTTCCAGCATCTGCGGTATTTTGCTTTTATTTTAGTTGATAAGATGTTTTAATTCAGAAATGAATGACACAAGTTATTCTATTTATTTGGAGACACTCACGTGCAAGGCTGCTGATAGAAGTTTTATTAGATTGTGGGCGGTTACATTTTTCTAAAAATCCATTTTAAGGATTTCCCATTGTTATTAATGGCTCTAAGGTCTGTATATAGTGAATACTGGATCAGTGGTGTTGAGGACACATGGGTGTGCATGGAGGGGACATGGGTATGAGGGGTACATAGAGTTGGCGTAGAGGTTTTTAGGGTGAATGGAGAGGGTGTGAGGAGTAATAGAGTATGACGGTCATGATGAAAAGAAGGTATGAGCTATGGGAGACCATAGCGAGGACACGGGAAATGAGTGGGGGTGAGGATTAAGGGGTATATGACTCTGGAGAGCTGAGTGATGTTCCAGAACTGAGGCAGGCCTTCTAATCAGCCCGCTTGTGACCCACATTTCTCCGAGATTGCCTAGGGAAGTGGCAGATCTGAATCTAGCCACCACCCCCCCACCCCAAATATCCTTCGGGGATAGAAATATGGTGGGAATGGGAAGGAGATGAGAGGTTTCGGTTAGCAAAGTCAGAAACTGTGGAATTTTATAAGAAGTTTGGGGGGGGTCTGGGGCCTCTGCTGGTGAGGGCATATAATGAGGTGAGAGAAAACGGGAAACCCCACCTACATTATCGCAGGAGTCCATATCCCTAATACTGAAGAAAGATAAAGATCCGTGGCAGTGTTGGTCCTACCATCCGATATCGCTATTAGGCCTCGTGTAACACTCCTTGTTGCTTTTTGCCTTGGCAATAGACCCACTGGCAATGGCGCTTAGAGCGTTGAGGCATGGCCCAGCACACTGTAATCTCACTTGAATAGAACTGGTCCTTTCCCTGAGATCCAGCCCCAACCAGCAGAATTAAAATTCCTTCCGGAAAACAACTCTATCGTTAAAATTACCAAGGCAGTTTGCCACACCCATGTGCTTTCAGTTTCCGAGAACAACTTTAAAATGGAAACAGGGAAACACTGCTTCTCTTCTGCGGTCCAAAGCAACAAACCAAAACTGAAACCCAAACACTAAACCTCCTCTCACCTGACAGCCACAGCCCAGCTCCACCCACAAGTGATATCATTGAAGCTGTGCTACAGGTCATGTGGTAAGACCAAACCTTTCTTAAAGGGACACTCATGTGACAACAGTAAAAATGACGGTGCAGCCGAGGCTCTTGTTTGTCTCTCAGAACCTCCCGATCTGCGCCCTAAAATCATTTTTTAAGAAAGTCAATGCTTTGATTTTGGGGTTTGTGTGGGCGGGGGAAACCCCTCAGGCGAAGAAGGTGCTGTTGGGGGCGAAGGGTGGGGGAACAGGCTGGCCTTGCCAAACTAATTAATTATTATTGGGCAGCTAATATAGCCATGGTTAGGAAGTGGGTAGTGGGGGAGGGGTCGATGTGGGGGCAGATGGAGGTGGCCTTGTGCAGTGGAACGAGTTTAGGGGCATTGTTGACATCACCTCTGCCATGTGTGCTGGCTAGATTCTCCACAAGCCTAGTGGCAGCCCTGATGGTATGGGGGGCGGTGGCGGCAGCATCTGAGGTTGGAAGGTGCCTCGATGTGGGCACCGATTTGCGACAATCACAGGTTTGCATGAGGATGGGGGGTGCTGGATGCTATGATGGCGACGGACAGGGATCGAGCAGTTTGGGGGCCAGCTTTGCATGCATAGAGGACCTGGTAGAGGAATAAGAGCTGCCCAACGGGAACTGGTTTAGATACCGACAGGTTCGAGACTTTGTGGGGAAGCAGGTGCCGTCCTTTCCCAGTTTGCTGCCTTTGGATTACAGCATAAGGTGCAACCGAGGGAAGGAGTGGGTAAGAGTAAGGTGTCCGAGATGTATAAAGAGCTTATATTGGAGGGAGCCCTGATAGGAGGTGGTAAAGGGAAATGAGAGGAGGAACTGGGGGAGAAATTGGAGGCTGGGTTGTGGGAGGGGACTCTGAGGAGGGTGAATGCATCCTTGTTGTGTGCGAGGTTCAGCCTTATCCAGTTCAAGGTAGTTCATAGGACGCACATGACAATGGCCAGAATGAGTAGGTTTTTCGAGGGGGCAGAGGATGATGTGCGCGATGCTCGGGGAGGCCCGTTGCCATGTTCACATGTTCTGGGCATGTCCGAAACTGAAGCGATTCTGGCAGGGGTTTGCGGACATGATGTCCGAGGTGCGGATGGTGAAGGTGGTCCCGAGGCCAGAAGTGGCGATATTCGGTGTGTCGGAAGACCCAGGAGTCCAGGGGGTGAGAGAGGTCGATGTGCTGGGCTTTGCCTCCCAGATAGTCTGAAGACGGATTTTGATTAGGTGGGGGGACCCGGAGCCACCAAAACTGGAGGTGTGGGTGAGCGACCTGGCAGAGTTCCTATCTGTTATAACCTGCCTGCTTACCATTGGTTGGGGACTAATGACAATCCCACAATCCTGTGGGAGTATGAGCTTCCCCAATGAGGGGGGCGGAGAAACCATTAGTAAACTCCAAGTATAAATAAAGCTAGCCAGTTTGGAACCAGCAGGAAGGAGTGTGCAGCAAGGGAAGTTGCTCCTGCTGTTATATATATAATATATATATGTTATTGTAAATAAATGTTATTACTTTGTATCCTTAAAACTCGTGCAGAATTCTTCGTGGCCCTCACAAAACTGGCGACGAGGATGGGATTCGAACCCACGCGTGCATAGCACAATGGATTAACAGATGTGACCAAAATGAAAATGTTGGCCCGGAGTTATGTCTGGTGGCCAGGCCTCGACACCGACATTGAGAAGGTGGCCCAAAACTGCTCCATTTGCCAGGAGAATCAGAAGCTTCAGCCGGCCGCGCCCCTACATCACTGGGAATGACCAGGGCGGCCTTGGGCACGCTTGCATGCAGATTTCGCCGGCCCTTTTCAAGGATCCATGTTCCTTCTATTAATCGACGCCCAGTCTAAATGGCTAGAGGTGCATAAGATGCAGGGGACAACGTCCTGCGCAACAATTGAAAAAATGCGTTTGTCTTTTAGTACGCATGGCCTCCCCGAGGTGCTGGTCACGGATAATGGCACTCCATTCACGAGTGAGGAGTTTGCGAGGTTCATAAAGATGAACGGCATACGCCATATTCGCAGTGCCCCTTACCACCCGGCTTCAAATGGGTTAGCAGAGCGCGCAGTGCAGACATTCAAAAGAGGCCTAAAGAAGCAGTCTTCCGGATCAATGGACACGAAACTGGCTCGCTTTTTGTTTACGTATAGGACCACCCCCATGCGGTGACTGGGGTAGCTCCCGCAGAACTCCTAATGGGCAGGAGACTTCGCTCCCGTCTTAGTATGGTTTTCCCGGACTTGGCGCAATAGTACGCCCGCCGCACACAAGAACGGCAGGGACAGGGATTTTCTCGGCACGGCCGATTCGGCAGTTTGCGCCCGGTGACCCAGTGTTCGTTCGGAATTTTGCTGGTGGTGCCCAGTGGGTTCCTGGCATACTCTTTCGCCAAACAGGCCCTATATCTTACCAGGTGCAAGCCCAGGGTCGTCTCCAGCGCAAACATGTAGACCACGTTCGGTCCAGAAGACTATCCCCTCCAAAGATTCCCCGCCCCCGGAGCTCTTTTCTACAGCCGCAGAGACCAGAGACAAGGGAAGGTAGTCCTCACAATCTTCCACTGGTGCCTCACTCAAAGCCTGCGCAGGTCGTTACAGAACCGAATGGAGATAGAGACGCTGACATGACGGAGGCAGCAGACTCTGACTCCGAGATGGAGACACAGGACGCATCAGAGAGGGAATCCTCGGGTCCACGGGCCGTGGATGTACAACCGTTACGCCGTTCATCACGGAAGCGCCGGTCTCCGTCTCGTTACACGCCACCTGATCCAGCGCCACGTGAAAATGGTGTCCGGCCTGCGGCAAAACGAGTCTGACGCCCTCCTTCGCCAGGGTCTTCGGTGGATTCCTTGGACTTTGGGGGGGAGGGATGTTATAACCTGCCTGCTTACCATTGGCTGGGGACTAATGACAATCCCACAATCCTGTGGGAGTATGAGCTTCCCCAATGAGGGGCGCGGAGAAACCATTAGTAAACTCCAAGTATAAATAAAGCTGGCAGTTTGGAACCAGCAGGAAGGAGTGTGCAGCAAGGGAAGTTGCTGCTGCTGTTATATATATTATATATATACATATATATATATATATGTTATTGTAAATAAATGTTATTACTTTGTATCCTTAAAACTCATGCTGGACTCTTCGTGGCGCTCACAAAACTATCGTCTTGAGAGGATCGGTCGATGGGTTTGCCCAGACGTGGAAGCCATTCATTGACTTCTTCAAGGAGGATTGAGGTGCCAGTAGGTAGAGGGGAAAGGGGTGGGAGATAATGGAACTTGCAAAGTGTGTGAAATTGTGGGCCAACGTGATTGCTTTGACAGCTTAGATTTGAGAGGTGGGTGATAGGGCGGGTGTGGGCAGGACAGGAGGAGGGGAATGGTTTGGGGGGTTGATTAGTTAGTTATTTATTATGATGTTCCTGATTGTTCGTGTTCTTGTTTTTGTTTGATGTGGAGATGCCGGCGTTGGACTGGGGTGAGCACAGTATGAAGTCTTCCAACACCAGGTTAAAGTCCAACAGGTTTGTTTCGATGTCACTAGCTTTCAGAGCGCTGCTCCTTCCTCAGGTGAATGAAGAGGTATGTTCCAGAAACACATATATAGACAAATTCAAAGATGCCAAACAATGCTTGGAATGCGACCATTAGCAGGTGATTAAATCTTTACAGATCCAGAGATGGGGTAACCCCAGGTTAAAGAGGTGTGAATTGTGTCAAGCCAGGACAGTTGGTAGGATTTCGCAGGCCAGATGGTGGGGGATGACTGTAATGCGACATGAATCCCAGGTCCCGGTTGAGGCCGCACTCATGTGTGCGGAACTTGGCTATAAGATTCTGCTCGGCGATTCTGCGTTGTCGCGCGTCCTGAAGGGCGCCTTGGAGAACGCTTACCCGGAGATCAGAGGCTGAATGCCCTTGACTGCTGAAGTGTTCCCCGACTGGAAGGGAACATTCCTGCCTGGTGATTGTTGCGCGATGTCCGTTCATTCGTTGTCGCAGCGTCTGCATGGTCTCGCCAATGTACCACGCTTCGGGACATCCTTTCCTGCAGCGTATGAGGTAGACAACGTTGGCCGAGTCGCACGAGTATGTACCGCGTACCTTGTGGGTGGTGTTCTCACGTGTAATAGTGGTATCCATGTCGATGATCTGGCACGTCTTGCAGAGATTGCCATGGCAGGGTTGTGTGGTGTCGTGGTCACTGTTCTGAAAACTGGGTAGTTTGCTGCAAACAATGGTTCGTTTGAGGTTGCGCGGTTGTTTGAAGGCAAGTAGTGGGGGTGTGGGGATGACCTTGGCAAGATGGTCATCGTCATCAATGACGTGTTGAAGGCTGTGAAGAAGATGACGTAGTTTCTCCGCTCCGGGGAAGTACTGGACGACGAAGGGTATTCTGTCGGTTGTGTCCCATGTTTGTCTTCTGAGGAGGTCGGTCCGGTTTTTCGCTGTGGCGCGTTGGAACTGTCGATCGATGAGTCGAGTGCCATATCCCGTTCGTACGAGGGCATCTTTCAACGTTTGTAGATGTCTGTATTGCTCCTCCTCGTCTGAGCAGATCCTGTGTATACGGAGCGCTTGTCCATAGGAGATGGCTTCTTTAATGTGTTTAGGGTGGAAGCTGGAGAAGTGGAGCATCGTGAGGTTATCCGTGGGTTTGCGGTAAAGCGAAGTGCTGAGGTGACCGTCCTTGATGGAGACGAGTGTGTCCAAGAATGCAACTGATTTTGGAGAGTAGTCCATGGTGAGTCTGATGGTTGGATGGAACTTATTAATGTCATCGTGTAGTTGTTTCAGTGATTCTTCGCCGTGGGTCCAAAGGAAAAAAATGTCATCGATGTATCTGGTGTATAACATCGGTTGAAGGTCCTGTGCGGTGAGTAGGTCCTGTTCAAACTTGTGCATGAAGATGTTGGCATATTGGGGTGCGAATTTGGTTCCCATGGCTGTTCCGTGCGTCTAGATGAAGAACTTGTTGTCGAAGGTGAAGACGTTGTGATCCAGAATGAAGCGGCTGAGTTGCAGAATTGCGTCTGGAGATTGGCAGTTGTCGGTGTTGAGTACTGAGGCTGTTGCAGCAATGCCGTCGTCATGGGGGATGCTGGTGTAGAGTGCCGAGACGTCCATTGTGACGAGGAATGTTCCTGGTTCAACTGGTCCATGGGTGCTGAGTTTCTGTAGGAAGTCTGTCGTGTTGCGACAGAAGCTGGGCGTACCTTGTACGATGGGTTTCAAGATGCCCTCGATGTAGCCAGAGAGGTTCTCACACAAGGTCCCATTGCCTGAAACGATTGGGCGGCCTGGTGTGTTGGCCTTATGTATTTTCGGGAGGCAGTAGAGATCTCCAATGCGGGGAGTACGTGGGATGAGAGCACGTAGGGTGCTCTGAAGATCTGGATCCAAGGTCTTGTTTTTGTTTGTATTTACTGTTTATACAAATGTCTTAATAAAAATATTTTTACAAAAACAAAGTCACGAACTGCCCCTTCTCACGCTTGCTGAACCTGAGACGGAAACCCAGTCCAATGACTGTAAAATGTCTCTCAAAAAGAAATTAAACAACCTGGGACTGGTTAGAAAAAAGGAGCTGAGGAAATAAGCCGAAACAGATTAGAAAGAAAAAAGACTACAACGACATAAATGAGGTGTCGAATATAAATCAATAATAAAATCTACTTACATCTTCAACTTCAGACGACGATTTAGTCACAATGTCTTCAAAGTCACTCTCGTCAATTGTTGATTTACTTTCCTATATTTCATCATTCAGTAGAAAAAGTTGAAAACAGAAAGTGAGACCGAGTATAATCTCTATATCTATCTATATATACAAAATTCTTCATCCTTAGTTTAAAAGCATTCCATGCATTGCTCTTTTACTTCCATTTCATCACTTGTGCATCAGAAATGGATCCTAATCGTCTCTTCGTAGCTCTCAGACTCTTAATAACCAGCCTCTCCAATTCCCACCTATCTCGCTTCCACACCCGCCCTATCACCCACCTCTCAAATCTAAGCTGTCAAAGCAATCACGCTGGCCCACAATTTCACACACTTTGCAAGAGAAAGTCTTTAAATTTGGTATACTCCCCAATTCTCCCAGTAGGTGGACTGCTAATTGCTCAATACTTATACTGTTTTCTTGAGGGTGTAAACTTCAATCTACAGAATGAAAATGAATGTAAAGAAGCCACAAATTCTGAAGATTAGAAGAAGCCAGAGGTCAAAGGTCAACAGCTGGAACAGATAGCACAATTTAAGTACCTGAGAAGCAATTGTCGGAAGATGGTTACTACTGTAAATAAATCAGAGTGAGAATAGCAATTGCAAAGAATGCAGTCACCAAGGCATAAAGAATTGCTCATCACAGTGGAGAGAGATCTAGAAACGAATAATCAAAACTATATTTTGGAGCATCTCGTTGTACAGGGCTGAACTGTGGACCTTGAGAAATGTGGACATCTAAACATCAGGAAGTTGAGACATTGTCGCACGCAAGGTCAGGTAGGAGGTCGTCTCTCTGACCTCCTACCTGACCTTGCGTGCGACAATGCATGAAGCAGATTAATAAAATTCAACAAGAGACATATTGGGCACGATTCAACGGAAACATTTCAAAGTCTGGTTTTGGGCACTTTTGACAGGGTGTTTAGTGACAGGGTGTTTCGCAATGGCCTATTTGGTGAGATCGTGGCGTGTATTCAACAGCACATAGTGGCAAAAAAGAGCCCCCACGTGATGGGCAGCACGGTAGCATTGTGGATAGCACAATTGCTTCACAGCTCCAGGGTCCCAGGTTCGATTCCGGCTTGGGTCACTGTCTGTGCGGAGTCTGCACATCCTCCCCGTGTGTGCGTGGGTTTCCTCCGGGTGCTCCGGTTTCCTCCCACAGTCCAAAGATGTGCAGGTTAGGTGGATTGGCCATGATAAATTGCCCTTAGTGTCCAAAATTGCCCTTAGTGTTGGGTGGGGCTACTGGGTTATGGGGATAGGGTGGAGGTGCTGACCTTGGGTAGGGTGCTCTTTCCAAGAGCCGGCGCAGACCCGATGGGCCGAATGGCCTCCTTCTGCACTGTAAATTCTATGATAATGATTGACATTACTGATTCCTTCGCTGTCTGATTCAGCTGACGCGCGCCTCAGCAGCTCGCCACTAACAAGGGGAAGCTACTTTTAAGTGCTTCCTCACCACTCACTCCCAGTCAACACACAAGCATGGCAGCCCGCAGACCTGCTCCTCATGAGACTTCTGGTCGCGGCATGTAGGTGGAAGTCGTACGTTGGGTTGCTCCTGCTCGAAGCTTGCTTGTTTAGAATTTAATGCCTGGTCCGAGGGGCAGGTTTTGGATGAACAGGTGCAGGAAGACATAAAGAAGGAGGGGGATGTTGAAGAACCAGAAAAAATCTGCCGGAAAGAAGCAGGTAAGCAAAGGTACGCCGTAGAGCAAATGGGTCAGCTTGGCAGCAGGAAAGATGGTGGAGGCTGGGTCACTGGATGGGGCTGTGCCCTTCACAGTAGAGAAGATGACCAAAGTGATGGCCGGGGAGTTTGAAAAGCACATGGAGGTGACGAGGAAGGAAATGATGTCAGCACAGTAGGATTGTGGAGAGCACAATTGCTTCACAGCTCCAGGGTCCCAGGTTCGATTCCGGCTTGGGTCACTGTCTGTATGGAGTCTGCACATCCTCCCCGTGTGTGCGTGGGTTTCCTCCGGGTGCTCCGGTTTCCTCCCACAGTCCAAAGATGTGCGGGTTAGGTGGATTGGCCATGATAAATTGCCCTTAGTGTCCAAAGTTTCCCTTAGTGTTGGGTGGGGTTACTGGGTTATGGGGATAGGGTGGAGGTGTTGACCTTGGGTAGGGTGCTCTTTCCAAGAGCCAGTGCAGACTTGATGGGCTGAATGGCCTCCTTCTGCACTGTAAATTCTATGATTAAGGTATTGGTGGAGGAGGCGATAGCCCCGGTGAATGCGGCGTGTGTTGAATACACCGGCCGAGGAGCGGCAGAAAGGAGAGAAGTTGGAGGGGGTGGAGGAGGCTCTGTCACAGTATAGTGACCAGTTCACCTCGATGGGCGAGGAGCTGCGGAGGGTGGTGGAGACCAACAATGGACTGAGAGCCAACGTGGAGGACCTGGAGAACAGGTCGAGGCGGCAAAACTTAAGAATTGTTTGCTTGCCCGAGGGGTTGAACTGCATAGGGCTCATCTGTCACTGAGGCCCAAACCAAAGACGAATGAGCCACCAAGAGCGGTAATAATCTGCTTTCACAAGTACCAGGTTAAATAATAAATAATAATAAACAAATAATCTTTATTGTCACAATTAGGCTTACATTACACTGCAATGAAGTTACTGTGAAAATCCTCTAGTCACCACACTCCGGCGCCTGTTCGGGTACACTGAGGGAGAATTCAGAATGTCCAAATTACCTAACAGCACGTCTTTAACAGCACGTCTTTCAGGAAACTGGAGCACCCGGAGGAAACCCACGTAGACACGTTGAGAGCGTGCAGAGTCCACACAGACAGTAACCCAAGCTAGGAATTGAACCCGGGTCCCTGGCACTGTGAAACCACAGTACTAACCACTGTGCTAAAGAGAAGGTCCTGAGTTGGGTGAAACAGAGGCGTGAGCTGCAGTGGGCATGAGTTGGTATACGTATATGCCAGGACTTAACCGTGGAGCTGGCGAGAACGCAGGTGGTCTTCGGGCGGCTGAAAGTGGCATTCTACAGCCATGGTATGAGGTTCAGAGTGGTTTACCTGGCAAAGTTTAAAAAAAATAAATTTAGAGGGCCCAATTCATTTTTTCCAATTAAGGGGCAATTTAGCGTGGCCTATCCACCTACCCTGTACATCTTTGGGTTGTGGGGGCGAAACCCACGCAAACACGGGGGGAATGTGCAAACTCCACACGGACAGTGACCCAGAGCCGGGATCGAACCTGGGACTTCGGCGCCGTGAGGCAGCAGGGCCAACCCTCTGCGCCAGCGTGCTGCCCTTAACTGGCAAAGTTGAGGGTGACCTACAACTCAAAGGACCTTTACTTTGAGATGGTGGAGGTGGCTGAGGCTTTTGCGAAGGTTGAAGGACTGGGGTTAAAATGAGAAATGAGACTGGTGTTTGGTTTGGATTGAGGGGAGGGGGGGGCGCGAAATGTTGTATATAGTTTCATTTCTTGTTAGTGGTTTAAGGATGGTAGGTTGCTTGTATGGGAATGGTTGGAGTTGGGGTTTTCATTTTTGAGAGTTGGTCGGTGGGGAACTCGATGGTATGGGAGCAAAATTTTGGGGTGAGGGTATTTTCTGGGCCAAGGTGTTTAGCACCGGGTTTGTGTATTTGATGGCAATTTTTTTAGGGACTGGGCATGGGGGAAGAGATTGGGGGGAGGGGGGCCTCCGCACTAGTAAGCGTAGGTTGGCTAGTGAATGGGTGTGGTGGGGGGAGTCATTGGAGCCTGGTCGGACAGGTTTCGATGGATGGGCTTGGGAGGTGTTTTCAAGAGCAAGTTGATGGCGGGATTCTGAGGGGTGAGGGGAGGGGTTTGATGGCAACAAAGGAACGGGGCGGGCCAGGTCCAGTGGGCAGGGCCCGGAGTTATGATGATGGCGGGGGAGGTTGAGAGACCTCCGGTCAGAAGAGTAACGTGGAATTGATCATGGGGTTCTGTCCTGAAAAGGCAAGTTTACCGTTACATTGTGCAGCATTGCTCATTGACTGAGATGCATTATAGTATTTTCCCCATTGGGAAAAGCATTAATATTCATTCAAAGCTGTGGAAATCAGTGTTTGGAAATCCTGCCTTGATTTGAATAGTGATTTAAATGTCCTAACTGCTTTAACTTAAAAAAACATTGGCGTGCTGCATAAACTTGAGAGGGAAAAAAACAGCCACCTGCTCCATTTCTTCGACTGACAGGCCTTTTGCACTGAAATAGAAAAAAATAATTTCACTGTTGACTAGGCCACCATTTATTGCCCATTACAATTGCCTTTGAGAAGGTGGTGAGCTGCCGTCTTGAACCACTGCAATCCATTTGGTCTAGACACACCACAAGGCTACCAGGGAGCAAGTTCCAGGATTTTGACCCAGCGACAATGCAGGAACAGCAATCTATTTCCAAGTCAGGATGATGAATGACTTGGAGGGGAACTTGTAGGTGGTGATGTTCCTATATATCTGCTGCCTTTTATCTTCTAGATGGTGGTTGCCATGGGTTTGGAAAGAGCTGCCAAAGGAGCCTTGGAGAGTTCCTGCATGCATCTTGCAAATGGCACACACTGCAGCTACTGTGCATCAGTGGTGGAGGGAGTGAATGTTTGTGGAAGGGGTGCCAATCAAGTGAACAGCTTTGTCCTGGAAGGTGGTCAAGCTTCTTGAGTGATGTTGGAGCCGCACGCATCCAGACTAGTGGAGAGTATTCCATCACACTGCTTTTTAGATGATAGACAGGCTTTGCGGAGTCAAGCTGTGAATTATTCACCACAAAGTTCCTTGCCTCTGACCTGCTGTTGTAGCCATCGTACTTATACAGCTAGTCCAGTTCAGTTTCTCCACTGGCTCCATTGTCTGGAGAAGTGATTGTTTGTTTTGATAGATGATGGATATCAAAAGCTAGTGGAGTACTTAACTTAGTGGGTGGCTGCCTAAACAGTTGTTTAGGGGACTGAGAGCATGTTATGATTGACATTTTTAAGAGGTTATAATAGGATTACTTGCCTTTGATCGGGTTTATGATTGGATGTTTGTTTGTTTTAATGAGCACTTGAGGGGATTTAAGTTTTGTTTCAAATAGACTGGAGTTTGTTTGTTTTCTGTACAGTATGAGTGGCTGTTTGTTTGATAGACAGTTTTATTAGAATGTTAGGGGTTTAATTTTTTGTAAAAGTCAATTTTATAGGCTTCCTATTGCTATTACATGGCTCTTGATGTCTGTACATAGTGAGTACTGGGCGAGTATAGGGCAGCACGGTAGCACAGGTGGATAGCACTGTGGCTTCACAGCGCCAGGGTCCCAGGTTCGATTCCCCGCTGGGTCTGTGTGGAGTTTGCACGTTCTCCCCGTGTCTGCGTGGGTTTCCTCCGGGTACTCCGACAGTCCAAAGATGTGCAGGTTAGGTGGATTGGCCATGATAAATTGCCCTTAGTGACCAAAAAAAATGGTTAGATGGGGTTACTGGGTTACAGGGATAGGGCTTAAATGGGTCGGTGCATACTCGATGGGCCGAATGGCCTCCTTCTGCACTGTATGTTCTATGTATCTATGTATCTGAGTGGCTATGGAAGACACACAGGACACGGTAGCACAGTGGTTAACACTGTTGCTTCACAGCGCCAGGGTCCCAAGTTCGATTCCCGCTTGGGCCACTGTCTGTGTGGAGTCTGCATGTTCTCCCCGTGTCTGCGTGGGTTTCCTCCGGGTGCTCCGGTTTCGTCCCACAAGTCCTGAAAGACGTGCTTGTTAGGTGAATTGGATATTCTGAATTCTCCCTCTGTGTAGCCAAACAGGTGCTGGAATGTGGCTGGAACTAGGGGATTTTCACAGTAACTTCATTGCAGTGTTAATGTAAGCCTGTTTGTAACAATAATAAAGATTATTATTAGGTCACAGAGGAGGCATGGGGATGTTTGAGGGGTACTGGAGGAGGATCAGGTTTATGAGGTTGAATAGAGAGGGCATGAGGTTATGAAGGGGCATGGGGAAAGAGACATGGAGTTATGAAAAAGCATTGAGGTGGCATGGAGGCTTGAGGGGGTTTGGAAGGGGCATAGAAAATGAGTTGGGGGTGAGGGACGAAGATTAGGGGGAGGAGAACAATGTGGAGAGCTGGGCCGATGTCCCAGAGAATTGAGACAGGTTTTCTAATCAGCCCTCCTCAGGACCAGCACTCCTCCAAAACTGCCTCTTGTTCCCCCTAAAAGATGGCAATATGATGGGTATGGGAGAAGGTAGCAGGTTTGAGTTGACAATGGGGGGCAAGGTGGTGCAGTGGTTAGCACTGCTGCCTCATGGCGCTGAGGACCTGGGTTCTACCCCAGCCCCGGGCCACTGACCGTGTGGAGTTTACACATTCTCCCCGTGTCTGTGTGGGTCTCACCCCCACAGCCCAAAGATGTGCAGTGTAGGTGGATTGGCCAGGCTAAATTGCCCCTTAATTGGAAAAAAATAATTTGATACTCTAAATTTATGAAAAAAATGGTATGGGTTGACAAAGTCAGGAACTGCCCTGTCTCACGCTTTCTGAACCCGAGACAAAAGCCCAGTTGATTGACTAAAATGTCTCCCAAACAGAAATTAAACAACCTGGAACTGGTTTGGAAAAAAAGGAGTTCAGAAGGAAATATGCTAAAAACGGATTGGGGAAAAACTGCAATGATATAAAAGTGGAATCAATTATAAATCAATAATGTTATCTGCTTACATCATCAGATTCATCTTCAGTCTTCTTCCCCGATTTTCATCATCAATCATTCAGCAAAATAGAAAGAGAAAGAGAGAACAAGATTTGAATTCTAAGTTAGATGATATTAAACTTGTCTCTTACAGCATGGTGGATGAATGCCTTCAGAAATACTTGGTGCGCTCTGCTGCCCCAGAACATCTGGCACCAGCCGCGACCAGTGAGAAAAAAATAAGCTTCCTGACTTGCCATCCCTGCCTCTTCCACAAAAATCCATACCCCAGGTACAGGGGTGCTGGATCTGCAGTTAGAGGAATTGTGTGCTAGTCTCATAGTCTTATTGTCAGGTGTCTAATTTTTAATCCTGCTGGAGTAACCTGCACATAATTACAGTCTAAACAGGTAAGATACATTGAAGGTGAATTCCCCTTTTCTGTGCCTATTTTGTTAGGTGTAAAATAGATGGAAACATGAAGGAAGGTCCATTGTGGCTGTTTTCTATTCCCTTTATGCTACACATGCTTTTGGAGGGGGCGGTTCTCCTCAGGCGTAGGGGACTTTTGAATGGAACTGGTCACTGTCATTCACCTTTCTGCCTGCCCCTATAAAAGTGGACCTTTGACATTGTGTGCAGCATCCTCAGACTACAGGATCTGAGAAGGGGCTGCCAGCAGCCATCTTACACCTTCCATCAAATAGGTTTTTCCCTTAGAAAAGCTGGAGGCCTTCATGTTAAAAGGCTCTGCAACCAGCAGTCATTGGTGCTGCTGCCCACTTCTTGAGTGGGCCGCACTGGTACACTTTCCTTCACCTTCTTTGGGGGCAAGCCCCTTTCCAAGGTAGCACTCCTGCACCAGGGAAATGCTGGAGAAGTGATGGTGCTCTGAATTCAAACTGGCCTGAAGGAGTGGGTTCTGTCCCCTTGAGAAGAAGACCACTGTGGTGAACCACTGTATTAGGGGATGTAAGGTAGGACCTGCACTACGGTAGCCCCTGCCAGCTGGCTCCGCCCACTAAGAACTGTATAAATATGCATGACCTCCATTGCCCTGCCATTTCGCCAGCTGCAGCAGGAGGCCACGCATCTGACTGTAATAAAGCCACAGTTGTACCCAATCTGCGTCTTTGTGCAATTGATTGCGCATCAACCACCCTGGGTGCCCTTCACCTAATTTGCTCTCAAGTGGAAAAGACAGAAAGTAAATCAACCCCATGTAGTCTCCAGTCAATATAATATTAATTCAACTCATATACCAGCAGAGTATCAGGTATCCCCCTAGCCAACACCTTTATTTGCAGAAGCATTGGGTAATTATGTTTATCTTTAAGAGCCAAGGGTTGCCCCTGTACCTGAGAAGCAATATTTTTGTCTTTGCAATATTCCTGGGCAAAAGCTTCACCAAAAACTTTTCAATTCTAGAGGACTTGTTCTGTATGGCAGGGGAGAAGTTGGGGATGTAAATTCTCATCTTACCTGGATGGTTGTCTGACGAGTGGAAGCTGCCCATTGTACAACCTACCTGTGTTTCATTCCATCACTTTCAAGACAGGAAAATCAGAAGGGTTTTGGTAGGGATGTGCAAATCCTACCCGAATTTCCTGCCTGCTGCATTGTCCAGCTAATGCTTAATGCTCAGGCAGTAAAGACAAAATTCTACCCCTTCTAATTGATTTTGCAGAGTGTCTGAAGCTCAATAAATCCTTTGGGAGGTTGGGTGGGGTGGAGGGGGAAGCTACTGTAATTCATAGACATGTTTTTCATGTGGACTTTACAACATAGAAACAGGCCATTCGGCCCAACTGGTTTGTCTAGGTGTAAATATGCCACATGAACCTCCTCTCACCTCTCTCCATCTCACCCTATCAACACATCCCTCATAATCTGTTCCCCTCTCATGTACTAATCTAGCTTCACTTTAAGCGCATCCATTATCTGTTAGTCTCAACGACTACTTATGGTCGCAAATCCCATATTCTAACCACGCACTCGGTAAAGATGTTTCTCCTGAATTCTTTATCAGATTTATTAATTCATAGGATTGAATCCCTACAGTACTGAAGGAGGCCATTCTGCCATCGAGTCTGCATCAACCCTCCAAAAGAGCACCCTACCAAGGCCCAATTCCCTGCCCCATTCCCATAACCCTGTAATCCCACCTAACCTAACCTTTGGACACTAAGGGGCAATTTTATCATGGCCAATCCACCTAACCTGCATTTCTTTGGACTGTGGGAGGAAACCAGAGCACCCGGAGGAAACGCACACAGACAAGGGGGAATGTGCAAACTCTCCACAGACAGTCACACATGATTGGAATTGAACCTGTGCCCTTAGCGCTGAGAGGCAGAAGTGTTAACCACTGTGCCGCCCCTGTGACTGTCTTATGTTTATGATTCTGGGTTTTGGGCTTTTCCATTTTTGAAAAAAATTTAGTGTACCCAATTTTTTTCCCAATTGGCGTGGCCAATTTACCTACCCTTCACATCTTTTTGAGTTGTGTGGGTGAGACCCACGCAGACACGGTGAGAATGCGCAAACTCTACATGGACAATGACCTGGGGCTGGGATCGAACTCGAGTCCTCGGTGCCGTGCGGCAGCAGTGCTAACCACTGCGCCACGAGCTACCCTTTTCCATCTTCTTTATTGTCCATCTGAAAAGACAGACAGGGCTGCATTCCCTCAATGTAGATGCCTAGATTTTGTTGTCAGGTCACTGGACTGGGGCTTGAACCCATGACCTTCTGGCTGCGATATACCTGCTGACCTCAAGGGAGAAGGAATTGGATGGCATATGGGGAAAAAGGCTGGTGATAAATGGATTGCTTGCCTACTTACTAGATAAGAATTAAAGCACGGTGTTCGGGACCTCACAATTGGGGAAGTAAAACAAAAAGATACAAACGAAAAAAACAAAGAACCATAGAAAGCTGATGCATAGGAGGAAGCTTTCAGCCAGAGTGTCTGTGCTGGCTGGAAACCTCATTCAGCCTAACCCTACTTACTAGGAGTAAATTTATAGGTTACAGCACTTCAAAGTGCATATCCAGGTATTTATGCCCCTGTCACTCTTTCAGGCAATGGTTCCAGGTCCCCATCACCCTGCGGGTGAAAATAAATTGCTCTTCAATGTCTCTTTTTTAAAAAAAAATAATTTTTATTAAAGGTTTTCATAAAATATCAATAACAAAATGAGAAAGAAAAAAGAACCCAACAGGGTTAAGTACAAAACACAATCTAAAAAAGCAACCCCCCAAACCCCTCCCCCCCATACCTAAATAATAAATTAACATTAACACCCCGACTTAAGACAACAGGTGTATACACCCCCTCAGACCCTTCCAGTGTAAATAACATAAACAAAAATAAAGTAAACCCCCCCCCACCCCCCGAGCTGCTGCTGCCATTGACCAATGTCTATCGTTCTGCGAGAAAGTCTAAGAACGGTTGCCACCGCCTAAAGAACCCTTGTACCGACCCTCTCAAGGCGAATTTCACCCTTTCCAATTTAATGAACCCTGCCATATCGCTGATCCAGGATTCCACGCTTGGGGGCCTGGTATCTTTCCACTGAAGGAGAATCCTTCGCCGGGCTACCAGGGACGCAAAGGCCAGAATTCCGGCCTCTTTCGCCTCCTGCACTCCCGGCTCCTCTGCCACCCCAAATATTGCAAGCCCCCAGCCCGGTTTGACCCTGGATCCTACCACCCTCAACACCGTCCTCGCTACGCCCTTCCAAAATTCCTCCAGTGCTGGGCATGCCCAGAACATATGGGTGTGATTTGCTGGGCTCCCTGAGCACCTAACACACCTGTCCTCACCCCCAAAAAACCGGCTCATCCTTGTCCCGGTCATGTGTGCCCTGTGCAGCACCTTAAACTGTATGAGGCTGAGCCTCGCACATGAAGAGGAAGAGTTCACCCTCCCTAGGGCATCTGCCCACATCCCCTCTTCGATCTCCTCTCCCAACTCCTCATCCCACTTACCTTTCAACTCCACCACCGAGGCCTCCTCCTCCTCCTGCATCACCTGGTAAGTTTCTGAGATCATCCCCACTCCAACCCACCCCCCCGAGAGCAGTCTGTCCTGTACTGTGTGTGGCAGTAGCCGTGGGAATTCCACCACCTGCCGTCTGGCAAACGCCCTTACCTGTAAGTACCTGAAGGTGTTCCCGGGGGGAGCCCGTACTTCTCCTCCAGCTCACCCAAGCTCGCGAACTTCCCGTCCACAAACAGGTCCCCCAATTTTCGTATGCCTGCCCTGTGCCACCCCGAAAACCCTCCACCTGTTCTTCCTGGGGCGAACCGGTGGTTCCCCCGTAATGGGGTCCACGCCGAGGCCCTAACTTCCCCCCTATGCCGCCTCCACTGCCCCCAAACTTTGAGGGCCGCCACCACCACCGGGCTCGTGGTATACCTCCTTGGAGGGAGCGACAGCGGCGCCGTTGCCAGCGCCCCCAGACTCGTACCCACACAGGACGCCGTCTCCAGTGTAAGGTTTTCGGGCAATTCGGCCTTTTTGGACTGCCCAAGGATAAAACCCAGAGACTGTAAACTGACTTTTCAGCCAAGAGAACGTAACCAGATTTCCCAGCAGGCTTGATCCGCTGAGCTGAGTAGGGGCATAGGTATTTACAACCCCCCCCTAGGAGCTACAAGGAAGAAGGAGCCAGACAACGAGATAAGATTAAAACACAGACAAAGGGGCACGGGAATACACAGGGGGCCTGCCTGCAAGCAGGACAATGGGATGGTCATAGCCCCATGCAGATGTAAATGACTTGGCCTCCACCAGAGTAGAATCCAATTAACACCCCATCAACATAGCAAGGTGAGAATAGCAGCCATCTCCGGAGCAGCTGGAAGACTTTGAAAATCTTCACAAGAGAGCTTAACCTTGTTATCCCAAAAAGCAGACTGTCTGGGCTCAGTATATTGCGCTGGAAAAGCCCCTTGAAGATAAACGGTAGAAAAAACCAAGTTGGAGGCGGACCTGGGGGAGGTACTCCAATCTTGACAGAAGCCACCGGCAGGAACTCACTGGGTGGAGGGGGCGGAGTCGGCGCCAAATTCAAATCGCGGCAGGTCTGCCTGGCTGGAAGGAGCGGACCTGCGAGGAAAACCCGGAAGCGAACAGCTCTGACCGGCTCAAAGGGGGCGGGACCAGCGGGAACTTTAAACTTGGACCGATACAACGCAAAGGGGGAGGAAAACCCGGAAGTCGACAGCTCTGACCGGCTCAAAGGGGGCGGGACCAGCGGGAACTTTAAACCTTACCAATTCAATGCAAAAGGGGCTGGCCGAACACAGGAAAAAGCCAGGTAAAAACGGATATAAAAGGGGCTGTGTTTCGATTGAGGGGCTCTTGGCTTGACCTCTCCACCTTTGACTGTAAGTACCCTGCAGCAGCTTGCGAAACTCCCTTGACCTTGATAGTGGTTGAGGCTTTGGGGAAGGGGACTTGATTTGTGTTCTGTGTCATTGCTAAAACTGTGTAACAATAAGATTTTTTGTTGTGTCCGTTATAGTACTTTCTGAATAGACTTAGTTTGTGTTAGAGTTTAAGATTTTATTATAATTTCTTCTGTTTGATGATTTTGACCTGGGTTTTGTAATAAACCTTGATTTGCTGATAATTGGAGTCGTTTAAATTCTTCAATCTCTCACCAGCGATCTCTGACCAAGTCATTGTTAAAATATTCCTCACCTTAATTCCGGGTTCAAGAATCTAGGGTCATCTTGAGCGATTCACTCAGGACAGGCTGCTGGTTAGGTAATAAACAGCAGTGTCCTATTCTCTCTCTTGGGAAAGCTACTCCAGCGAAGTAGGAACCGGGTGGGTGTTGCACCACCGGCAAGAGAGAGAATCACCTGGGCATTGGTAGGGGTCTGGATATCTGTGTGATATAAGCCTCAGGCTTCCGGTTAGGGATAAACGGCAGGCTTGATTCAGTGCTCTCTTCCGTGGAGGTGTCCCAGTGCGGCATCCCCTGGCCTCTGAAGTTTCAGTGCCAGCTGGAGAGAGACACGCACAGATACTCAAACCCCAGATATCGGCCCAGTAGTGGAGTAGCAGAGATGGCACCCTCTACACCAGCCTCTTCCATGCAGCCCCCTCCCCCTCCATCACCCACTTGCGCACCATTGTCGCATTGGCGGCCCAGTAGTACCCACAGAGGTTGGGCAGCGCCAGCCCCCCCCTATCTCTACTCCACTCCAGGAACACCCTTCTCACCCTCGGAGTCCCTCGCGCCCACACAAACCCCATTATACTCCTGTTAACCCGCCTGAAAAAAGCCTTCAGGATAAACACGGGGAGGCACTGGAACAGGAACAAAAACCTTGGGAGCACCGTCATTTTGATTGACTGCACCCTACCCGCCAGGGACAGCGGCAACGCGTCCCACCTCTTGAACTCCTCCTCCATTTGCTCCACCAGCCTTGTAAAGTTAAGCCTATGCAGGGCCCCCCAGCTCCTGGCCACCTGGACCCCCAAATATCTGAAACTCCTCTCCGCCCTTTTTAGTGGGAGCTCGCCAATCCCCCTCTCCTGGTCCCCTAGCTGAACTACAAACAGCTCGCTCTTCCCCATATTGAGCTTGTACCCTGAAAAGTCCCCGAATTCCCTAAGCATCCTCATTACCTCTGGCATTCCTCCCACCGGGTCCGCCACATACAGCAGCAGGTCGTCCGCATAAAGCGACACCCTATGCTCCTCCCCACCCCGCACCAACCCCCTCCAGTTCCTCGACTCTCACAGTGCCATAGCCAGGACTTCAATCGCCAGTGCGAAGAGCAGGGGGGACAGGGGACACCCCTGTCTTGTCCCTCGGTGCAACCGAAAGTACTCGGACCTCCTCCTATTTGTGGCCATCGGGACCTCATACAACAGCCTAACCCACCTGACAAACCCCTCCCCAAACCCGAACCTCTTCAGCACCTCCCACAGGTACCCCCACTCTACCCTATCGAAGGCTTTCTCAGCGTCCATCGCCACCACTATCTCCGCCTCCCCCTCCCTCGCCGGCATCATGATAACATTGAAAAGCCTCCGCACATTCGCGTTCAACTGTCTCCCCTTCACAAACCCCGTCTGGTCTTCATGGATGATCTGCGGCACACAATCCTCAATCCTCGTGGCTAAGACCTTCGCCAGCACCTTGGCATCTACATTTAGCAAGGAAATCGGTCTGTAAGACCCACATTGCAGGGGATCCTTGTCCCGCTTCAGGATCAAGGAGATTAGTGCCCGGGACATCGTCGGGGGTAAAGCCCCCCCCTCCCTTGCCTCATTAAAGGTCCTAACTAACAGCGGGCCCAACAGGTCCATATATTTTTTATAGAACTCGACCGGGAAACCATCCGGCCCCGGTGCCTTCCCCGCCTGCATGCTTCCTATCCCTTTGATCAGCTCCTCCAGCCCAATCGGGGCCCCCAGTCCCGCCACCAGTCCCTCTTCCACCTTTGGAAACCTCAATTGGTCCAGGAAACGACTCATCCCTCCCTCCTCCCGTGGGGGCTCGGATCGGTACAATTCCTCATAGAAGTCCCTGAAGACCCCATTGATGCCAACCCCACTACCGCACCACGCTCCCTCCCCTGTCCTTAACTCCCCCGATCTCCCTAGCTGCGTCCCGCTTCCGAAGCTGATGTGCCAGCATCCGGCTTGCCTTTTCCCCATACTCGTAGACCGCCCCCTGGGCCTTCCTCCACTGCACCTCCGCCTTCCTGGTGGTCACCAGGTCGAATTCGGCCTGGAGGCTGCGCCTCTTCCTCAACAATCCTTCCTCAGGTTCTTCCGCATACCTCCTGTCTACCTTCAGCATCTCCCCCACCAGCCTCTCCCTCTCCCCCCGCTCTCTCCGCTCCTTGTGGGCCCTGATGGAGATCAGCTCTCCCCTCACCACCGCCTTCAGTGCCTCCCATACCATCCCCACTCGGACCTCCCCGTTGACGTTGGTCTCCAAGTACCTCTCTATACTTCCTCGGACCCGCTCGCTCACCTCCTCGTCCGCCAACAGCCCCACCTCCAAGTGCCACAGCGGGCGCTGGTCCCTCTCCTCCCCCATCTCCAAGTCCACCCAATGCGGGGCGTGGTCCGAAATGGCTACTGCCGAATACTCGGTATCCTCTACTCTCGCTATCAGCGCCCTACTCAAAATGAAAAAGTCGATTCGAGAATAAGCCTTATGGACATGTGAGAAGAATGAAAATTCCCTAGCCCCCGGCCTTGCAAATCTCCAAGGGTCCACCCCTCCCATTTGGTCCATAAATCCCCTCAACACTCTAGCCGCCGCCGGCTTCCTACCCGTCCTAGACCTGGAGCGATCCAGTGCAGGATCCAACACCATGTTAAAGTCTCCCCCCATTGTCAGGTCCCCCACTTCCAAGTCTGGGATCCGACCCAACATACGCCGCATAAAATCCACATCGTCCCAGTTCGGAGCATACACATTGACCAGTACCACCCTCTCTCACTCACCACTTACCATTATGTACCTACCGCCATTATCTGCCACAATGCTCGACACCTCGAACAACACCTTCTTTCCCACCAAGATCGCCACCCCTCGATTTTTGGCATCTAGCCCCGAGTAAAACACCTGACCTACCCACCCTTTCCTCAGTCTTACCTGGTCTGCCACCTTCAGGTGTGTCTCCTGGAGCATAACCACATCCGCCTTGAGCCCCTTCATGTGCGCGAACACGCGGGCCCGCTTAACCGGCCCATTCAGTCCCCTTACATTCCAGGTTATCAGCCGGATTAGGGGACTACCCGCCCCCCCTCCCCCGCCGACTAGCCATGACCCCTCCTCGGCCAGCCACGCGCCCGCACCCCACACCCGGCCCGTTCCCCACAGCGGCATACCCCCGTCTCGACCCACCCCACTCGCTCCAGCTCCTCCTTGATCTTAGCAGCAGCAACTCGATTCACCCCCCCCCCCCCCCCCCCCAGGCTAGGACCCACCCTAGCTGGTTTACTCCCCCCATTGCACTTCCGCAAGTCAGCTGACTCCTGCTGACCCCGGCCACTCCCGCCTCCCCTTCGACTCCTCCCATTGTGTGGCACACCCTCCTCTCCCGCTCCCCCCCAAAAATCCCGCGCTCTCCACCTACCAGGCCCCGCCACTAACCAAAACAGTGCCCAACCCGCCCCATCCACCCTCCCCAACCCGAAAGAGAAAAACACAGAGAAAAAGAAACCCAAAACAATGCGAAGGCCCCCCCCCCCGAACCAAAAATAGGCACAACATATCCACCGCTGTCCCCAATCGCCCATCCCGACCCTCAGTCTGTGTCCAGCTTCTCGGCCTGAACAAAGGCCCACGCCTCCTCCGGACACTCAAAATAATGGTGCCGGTCCTTGTAGGTAACCCACAATCGCGACGGCTGCAACATGCCAAACTTCACCCCCTTCCTGTGCAGCACCGCATTCGCTCGTTTGTACCCGGCCCTACTCTTCGCCACCTCCGCACTCCAGTCCTGATATATCCGAACCTCCGCGTTCTCCCACCTGCTGCTCCTCTCCTTCTTGGCCCACCTGAGCACACACTCCCGATCGACGAACCGATGGAACCGCACCAGCACCGCCCGCGGAGGCTCGTTCGCCTTGGGCCTCCTCGCCAACACTCTATGGGCCCCTTCCAGCTCCAGGGGCCCCTGGAAGGACCACGCTCCCATCAGCGAGTTTAACATGGTGACCACATAGGCCCCCACGTCCGGCCCCTCCAGACCCTCCGGGAGGCCCAGAATCCGCAGATTCGTCCGCCTCGACCGATTCTCCATCTCCTCGAACCGCTCCTGCCATTTCTTGTGGAGCGCCTCGTGCGCCTCCACCTTTACCACCAGTACTAAGATCTCGTCCTCATTGTCAGAGATCTTTTGTTGAGCCTCTCGGATCGCCACCCCCTGGGCCGTCTGTGTCTCCAGCAGCTTATCAATAGAAGCCTTCATCGTCTCTAGCAGGTCCTTTTTAATCTCTCTGAGGCAGCGCTGGATACCCTCCTGTTGCTCCTCCGCCCACTGCCTCCACGCTGCCTGGTCTCCGCCCGCCGCCATTTTGTCCCTCTTCCCTCCCTTCTTCTGGTCCACCACCACCTTTTTTGTCACCCCGCTCCTAGTTAAAGCCATATACTGATGGGGAACTATTATTAACTCCTTCCCACACCGGGAAACGTCGAAAAAGTGCCCTTGGGGGCCCTGAAAAGAGCCCAAAAGTCTCGAGAGGGAATCCTTTTGGCAGTGTTCGCTTCACCAATCTGCCCCAAAATGTCTGTGGAAACTCCTGAAAAAGGTCTAAGTGTCCGTTCCAGACGGGAGCTGCCGAATGCGTGACCTACTCCTCCATGGCCGCCACCGGAAGCCTCGTCCCCGCTTCTTCAGTGGCCTTGGTGAGATCTTTTCACAGTTGTTCCCTCTGCTGTTAGAATTCACTTTTGATAAAGGTCCTCAGGTCAGTTTGCAGCTTTAAGCTTGCCCTTCCCCCACTTGCATGCTGGAAGGGGCCCTGTTTATCCTGTTGCAGCCAAATCTTTTACTGTTTCTGCCGGGTCTGGTAGCCAAAAGACATAACATTCCTGGGGGACACTGTCAGGGGAGTGTTGCAGTCTTCTTGCCACACCGGGAAATGTCAAACAAATGCCATGGGGGCCCTGTAAAAGAGCCCAAAAGTCCGTTCCAAGCGGGAGCTATCGAATATGCGACCTAGCTCTGCATAGCCGCACCCGGAAGTCCCTCAATGTCTCTTTAACCATTTCATTTTAACACTCTGCTCACTGATTATTGTCCTTTCTGCTCAAGGAAATAGAGTGGATAAGAAAGATCCATTTTGTCCCCTCATATGCTTCAATTAAATCTCCCCACAATTGCCTCGGCTCCTCCTATACTGTGGGGAGGCAGTGGTGCAGGGGTATTATTGCTGGACTAGCAATCCAGGATAATGTTCTGGGGACCTAGGTTCGAATCCCGCCAAGGCAGATGGTGGAATTCGAATTCAATAAAAAATCTGGAATTAAAAGTCTAATGATGACCATGAAACCATTATCGATTGTCATAAAAACCCATCTGGTTCACTAATGCCCTTTAGGGAAGGAAATCTGCTGTCCTTACCCGATCTACATGTGACTCCAGACCCACAGCAATGTGGTTGACTCTTAAATGCCCTCAGGGATGGGCAATAAATGTTGGCCCAGCCAGCGATGCCCTCATCCAACAAAAATAAATAAAGGATCCAATTCAACCAAACCTGGCAAAATCCTTGTAAATCCCATCTGTACATTTCTCATGTGATCACAGACCACATGTAACAAAACCTACCTCAGTAGAAGTTTTCTGTGGCTCTTCCTCCCCTATTTCAGGAATCACTATTCGAAGTTCTATAAGAGGAGAAATTAATTGTTAGCAAATCTTCCATCATGGCTGGAAACACGACGTATCATCTTCAGGGGGCACCAGAGATAACGGCGTGGGAGCAGGAAGAGAAGCAAATGATCCTCTGTTTACGATTAGATAAATAAGAATGCAACAAGGTGGGAGCACTCCTACCCAGCTGGACTATAATAGATGATGGTGCGGTCACCCATGTCAATGGTTACAGATAGGTTGAGAAGGGTGAGGAGGGAAAGTTATCTTTGTCACAGTTACAAAAGATGCAATTTGTGACTTTGATAAGAGCTGTTTCAATAGCGTGGCAGGAGCAAAACCCTAATTGAAGGGATTGAAACATGGAATTTGGAAATGAATTTTGGAGGTGACAGAACATTAAAGGAAATTGTAGAGGAAAGGGAGGATGTTTATGGGGCGGTAGCTGCAGGTCAAGGGTTAGTTTTTTGGAGAGGGATCATGATACAAAATTGAAAGGAGAGAGAGGCAACACCTAAAGGGAGAGAATCGTATACAATATTGGCTGATGTTAGTAGCGGGGTGGGGGGGGGGGGGGGGGGAGAGACCATTGGATGATCAGCAGTTTATTGGGAATAGAACCGAGGGAACAAGAGGCGCGTCTCAAAGACGAGTTCAGGTAGGGCATGAGGCAAGATGGGAGGTTCAGGGCTAGGGCAAGGGAGAATAGTAAAGGAAGTTTGGCCAGGTGGACGAGGGGAAGGGAAGGATCCAACAAAGATGGCTGATCAGATGGTCTCCATCTTAGTGACAAAGATCTCCAAGAACTCCTTGCACTTATTGTTGGAGGTGAGGGTAGAGGGGACAGAGGAAAGGGGTTTGAGAAGATGGCTTGCCCCTGTGTAGTGAGTGTGACATTATGTGAAATGTTCAGAATATAAAGGGTTAATGTCATATCATATTAACCACGAGATGGATCTGGATGCAGAACTATATAAAACACTGACTCACAGGCTTCTGGGAGAGAGCTGGAGAAGGCTGGAGAGGAGCAGTGAGACATGGTAGGGTAGTTATAGACAGAGTGTAGAGATTAGTATTAGTAGAGTGTAGATTACTAGATTATTGTTTACTATAGGAGTAAGTAGTCGATCTTTAACAAGTAGTGTAAATAAAAGTTAGCTTTGTTAATGAGCTTAGCTTCTGTGGTCTTTGTGAATACTACAACATCCACCCTGATAGCAGAATCACAAAGAACACCACAGTGAGCGGTTTAGCAGAGTAGAGCAGGACCTGATGGTGCTTTACGTGGTCCAGCCAAATGTGGCAATAGATGGCTAAACCAATTGTCCAGCATATCTTTTAATGTCTGTGCTTAAGAGAGCAGAGATGAGGGTTGTACCGGGGAAACTGTCAGAATAATAAGAGAGCGTAATAGTTCAATTGGGACTAGGACATCAAAGGTAGAGACGAGGGTGTGATAAAGTAAATCAGTAGCTGCTGAGATGCTGCAGCAAATAGAGGGTCAAAAGGCTAGACAGTTGGGATGTGGAAAGTGAATTTTCCAGGGATGTGTACAGAAGGAGGTAGAGTTGGTGCATGGAAGGGGGTTGTGGGTGGTAAGCGGTTAGAAATGACCTCCTCTATATTTGATATGTTGGGACTGGTAAGACCACAAGAGCTGACAAGGTCAATAGGTGATTATGAAATTGGGTTGGGAGTTTACATGGAGGGAGAGATTTAGCAAGGATGATAAATTCTGGGCGCGATCTAATGGCCGCATTGCGGCAGCTCTGAATCCGAGCGGGCTGGTTAGATTACAGGAGAGTCTGAAACGGGAAGTGCACCAGGCACCGATCAGTTTCAGATCTAACCGGGCCGCTGTGGCGAAAAACCAATAATCACTAATTAAGACCAATCTCGATCCCATTAACGGGAAGGATCTCTATCAATCGGCCTCCCATGATCTAACCAGAACCCCAGTGAGCGGTCACCTGGATGTTCGTAAAGCACCATTAGTATCCTGCTCTATTCTGCTAAACTGCAACTCTGTGATTGATATTCGCAATGGCTGCTGTCAGGATCGGAGGAGGTGAATAGCCAAATTCGAGATCAGGTAATCAGCCCGAGGGCACCGTAGCCTGGGGGTGGGCGGCACGCAGGGCGCTGTTTAGGGAGTTGGTGACTATAGGTGGGGGTCGCCGCTGGAGGCTGGGGGGAGCGTGAGGAGCTCAGCAGCCGTGGGACCGACATGCCATATACCCATACCAGGGGCAACTTCAGCCTCTGCCTGCAAGTCCCACCGAACATCCCCAGGACAGAGCAGGGTCATGGTAATATGGTACAGGTCACTTCAATTCCCACTGACCTTGCCGGCCTCTGGCTGCACAGATGAAGGCTTTCGCTAATAGGGAATTGGCAATGTTGGTAATGTGAGCACTTCACAGCTCCCAAGTGGATTCCCGTGGGTAGATGTGCCATGTCGCAGGCAGGTATACCTGCCTGGCATCCCAATCAGACTGTGAGGCCTGGACACTTTGCCTGAATACTGGAGTCTGCACAACTGCAGGGGCAGCGGCCAACAACCATACTGCCTAGAGCTGGGCCGCAACACTGGGGATACCCCTACCACCAGAGGCTGGGTGTCTGTATTGGGGGGTACCCGGCCCAGGGGCCCCTGCTCTGGCTGGGGGTGCGTCTGCAGGGCAGGATCCCCAGCACAAGCGAGTCGTTGGATGGCCTCCTGAGAGATGGCAGGGTATGTAAGGGTGAGGATGCTTGGTGCATTAGAGGATAACAGGGTGAAAGCTCTAACTGATTGTCAGTCTCGCACCCTCTCTAATTCCTTAAAGATATCACATTATGGACGATATTGTGGCCCCCGCAGCAACTGCCCTCGGGGTGGCTTTGGCTGTAGCAGTCCTGGCGGCCAGATGCCGGAGAAGGCAGCGGCAGTAGTGGTGACAGAGCCTTGAGGCGACAGCCCATATGCAGGGGTCCGCCCCACACCCTGAGGACCTGGTTTCCCACCAGGCCAGGGAGGGACCCAGAGGAGAGGCCAGCGACGTCCCAAAGTGCACAGGCGACGCTGGTCGTTTGAAGAGATGTCAGAGCATGTGCCGCAGGAGGCTCTACATCAACAAGGGGATGGTGCAGCACATGTGCCATGCCTTTGCGGACTTGGCACACATAGAGGAGGAGGACACTCGCTCCTGGTGGCCAAGAAAGTCACCACAGCACTGAACATCTATGTCTCAGGTTCATTCCAGGGGTCAAGCGGGGACTTGCCTGGCATATCCCAACGAACGGCCCACAAGTGCATCCGTGAAGTCATGGATGCCCTGTTTGCCCTGACAGCAGGACTCTCCGCCATCGCCAGGATGTCCCAGGTCCAGGGGGTAATACATGGCATGCATGTCGCCTTGAGTGCATCGGGCGGCCCAGCAGCGTCCTTAATTAACAGGAAGGGATCCACTCCCTGAACGTCCAACTTGTGTGCGGCTACCACATGAAGATCAAACATGTGTGTGCACGCTTCCCAGGGAGTGTGCACGACAGCTACATCCTGGGGCAGTTGCAGGTCTCCGGTGTCTTCGACGGACATCCCGGGATGACCATTTGGCTCTTGGGGATAAGGGGTACCCGCTTAAGACCTGGCTAATGACATCAATACGGAGGCCGGAGACCGATGAGGTGACCCGATATAACAAAGCCCATGCGACCACCCAAGCTGTCAACGGGCAGAGCATCAAACTGTTTAAAATGCGGCTCCGATGCCGCGGCTGCTCTGGTAGTGCACTGCAGTACACCCCCCCAGAGGGTCGCCCGCTTTTATGGTGGTCTGCTGTGCCCTCCACAACCTGGCACAGCTGCAGGGCGACAGGCTGGAAGAGGAGGAACAACAATATGTGGCCTTGTCAGAGGAGAAGCTGGACCAGGAAGGTCTGGAGTACGAGCCCGGGCAGGACCCATGGGAGTAGCCGGAGATGGAGGGCATGTGGCGGCGGTGAGGTTTTGGCAGCCCAAAGGGCCAGGGATGCCCTCATCCTCACCTGCTTCTCATACGATGTGGCTTCATCCATCATCTCTCCCCCTCTCCCCATCCCACTCCCCCTCCCCCCCCCCACCCATGTCCCCCACCCCAATCCACCTTTCCCTCCTCCCTTCCCACCCCCATCGCCTCCCCCACAATTTGCACGATCCCACCATCCCAGGGTCTGTATTATATCACTCCAGGGTGATGGCTCTGTGCAGCACTGTGCAGCAGGTCCATGTCGAAGGCAGGAGGGTGATGATAACCCGCTTTTGAGCTGAGCTCTGATGCTTCTCAATCTATGGCATAGTTTGACTCCTGTCTGTCTGCTGACAGCACGCTCACACCCATCACCTGCATGTGGTCTGACTTGGGACCACTGTGCCTGGGGTGCTGGGGCCTGGGGGCTGCAGGCCCGCCCACAGTGTGAAATAACGTGACAGGGCTTCACATGTCTCGGGTGTAACGTGTTTTTTTTCATACAATATTTTATGAAGGCATTTGTGATTTTATAACAGTAACAGTAAACCATATACAACTATAAATGTAGTGCAAAGATCCTCTACCTCCCTCACAGGTTCCACCTTCCTAAAACAGTAATCCACACTAACCCCCCCCCCCCTCTCTGCTGTCAGTTAATTTTCTCTAAAGAAGTTGACAAACGGCTGCCAGCTCAAGACGAACCCTAGCGTTCACCCTCTTTGGGCGAACTTGATTTTCTCAAGACTGAGAAGGCCAGCCATGTCATTGACCCAGGTCTCTGATTTTGGGGGCTTCGAGTCTCTCCATGCGAACAGTATCCGTCTCCGGGCTACCAGGGAGGCAACGGCCAAGACGTCGGCCTCTCTCGCCCCCTGGACTCCCGGGTCCTCCGACACTCCGAAAATCGCCACCTCTCGACTCGGTGCCACCCTTGTTTTTAACAGCGTGGACATGACATCAGCAAACCCCTGCCAAAATCCCTTAAGCTTCGACCATACCCAAAACATGTGGACATGGTTCGCTGGCCCTGCCGCGCACCTTGCACACCTGTCTTCTATCCCACAAAACTTGCTCATCTGGGCCACCGTCCTGTGTACCTGGTGAACGACCTTAAATTGTATCAGGCTGAGCCTGGCGCATGATGTGGACGTGTTGATCCTGCTTAACGCATCCGCCCAGAGACCTGCCTCTATCTCTCCCCGTAACGCCTCCTCCCATTTGTGCTTTAGCTCCTCTGTCTACGTTTCCTCTGACTCCATGAGTTCTTTATAGATATCTGAGACCTTCCCCTCTCCCACCCATACTCTAGAAATTACCCTACCTTGTATCCCAGGTGGCGGTAGGAGCGGGAAGGTTGGAACCTGCCTTCGCAAAAAGTCCCGAATCTGCAGATATCTAAACCCACTCCCTCCCGTCAGCACAAACTTCTCCTCTAACTCCCTCAAACCGGGGAAGCTCCCATCTATAAACAATTCTCCCATGCTCCCAATCCCCGCTCTCTGCCATCCCCGAAATCTTCCATCTAGTCTCCCTGGGGCAAACCGATGGTTGCTGCAGATTGGAGCCCAAACCGATGTTGCCTCCGCTCTCACGTTTCCTCCACTGTCCCCAGACTCTATGGACGCCACTACTACCGGGCTTGTGGAGTACCGAGCCGGCGAGAATGGCAGAGGTGCCGTCATCAATGCCCCTAAAATCGTGTCCTTACAAGATGCTGCCTCTACTCACTCCCACACTGACCCTTCCCCCACTACCCACTTCCTAATCATGGCTATATTTGCCACCCAGTAATAGTTGCTAAAGTTCGGCAGCGCCAGCCCACCCTCCCTCCGGCCACGCTCCAGCAACACGTTCTTCACTCGCGGGGTTTTACCCGCTCAAACAAAACCAGAGATCATCTTATTTACCCGCTTGAAAAAGGCCTTTGGGATAAAGATGGTGAGGCACTGAAAAACAAACAGGAATCTCGGGAGGACCGTCATTTTCACCGTCTGCACCCTCCCCACCAGTGATAATGGGAGCATATCCCACCTTCGGAAGTTCTCTTTCATTTGTTCCACTAACCGGGTCAAGTTTAGTTTCTGTAACAGCCCCCAGTCTCGTGCCACCTGGATCCTTAAATAACGGAAACTACCTCCCACCACTTTGAACGGCAGCTCTCCCAGTCTCCTCTCCTGCCCCCTTGCCTGGATTGCAAACATCTTGCTTTTCCCATGTTCAATTTGTACCCCGAAAAACGTGTTCCACCCCACCCTGGACTAGCCCCTGGAAGCTCTTAACGCCATAGCCAGTGGCTCAATGGCCAGAGTGAACAGCAACGGAGAGAGGGGGCATCCCTGCCTAGTCCCCCGGTGCAGTCTAAAATAGCCCGGAGTTAGCTGGTTCGTTCGAACATTCGCCTCTGGTGCCTGGTACAGCAGCCTGACCCAGTCGATGAAACCCCGACCAAACCCGAACCTCCCCAACACCTCGCAGATAGTTCCATTCCACCCGGTCAAAGGCCCTCTCCGCATCCATTGCAACCACTATCTCCACCTCCTTTCCCTCTGGGGGGCATCATGATTACATTCAAGAGCCTTCTAACGTTGGCCATTAGCTGCCTGCCCTTACCGAACCCCGTCTGGTCTTTCCCTATCACCCCTGGGACGCAGTCTTCTATCCTGGAGGACAACATTTTCGCTAACAGTTTGACATCAACATTCAGCAGGGAGATCAGCCTGTAAGACCCGCATAACTCAGGGTCCTTCTCCCGCTTCAGGATCAGTGAGATCGAGGCCTGTGACATTGTCAGGGGAAGAACATTCTTGCCTCATTAAACGTCCTCACTAACAGTGGGCCCAGCATCTCCGAGAACTTTTTATAAAACTCCACTGGGTAACCATCTGGTCCCGGGGCCTTGCCTGACTGCATGTCCTCCAGTCCATCTGCTATTTCTTCAATCCCTATTGGGGCTCCCAGCCCTTCGACCAACCCTTCGTCCACCTTTGGGAACTCCAGCCCTCCCAGAAATTGTCTCATTCCTTCCACTCCCGCTGGGGGTTCAAACTCGTATAGCCTGCTGTAAAACTCCTTAAACACCCTGTTAACCCCTGCTGGGTCCAAGATTGTGTTCCCTCCTCTGTCCTTCACTCTCCCTATCTCCCTAGGTGCCTCCATTTCCCTGAGCTGGAGAGCCAGCATTCTACTAGCCTTCTCGCCATACTCATATATCGCCCCCTTCCCCTTCCTCAACTGCTCCACTGCCTTCCCCATAGACAACAAGCCAAAATCCATCTGTAGCGTCCGTCGTTCCTTCAGTAATCTTACCTCCGGGGCCTCCGCATACCTCCTGTCTACCTGAAGTATTTCCCTGACCAACCTATCCGCCTCTGCCCTCTCTTCATTGTCCCTATGGGCCTGAACCAAAATCAGCTCCCCTCTGACCACTGCCTTCAGTGCGTCCCAAACCATTGCTGCTGAGACCTCTCCCGTATCATTAATCTCCACGTAGTTCTGGATGGATTCCCTCACCCGCCCGCACACCCCCTCGTCCTCTAACAGTCCCACATCCAATCTCCATTGCAGGCGCTGACCACCGTCCTTGCTCACCTGTCGGTCCACCCAATGTGGGGCATGGTCCGACACAGCAATCGTCGAATACTCGGTGTCAACCAACCCCGCCAGTAAAGCCCTGTTCAAAATAAAAAGTCGATCCGGGAGTATACTTTATGTACATGTGAGAAGAAGGAGAATTCCTTCGCTCTTGGCCGTCCAAACCTCCATGGGTCTGCCCCACGCATCTGCTCCATGAACCCCTTTAGTTCCTTTGCCATTGCCGGCACCCTGCCTGTCCTTGAACTCGACCGGTCCAGCCTTAGGTCAATGACCGTATTGAAGTCCGTCCCCCCATGATCAGCTTGTGTGAATCCAGATCCGGTATCTTCCCTAACAACCGTCTTACAAACTCCACATCATCCCAGTTTGGTGCGTAGACGTTCACGAGCACCATCGGCAACCCTTCCAGCTTCCCGCTAACCATGATGTCTCCACCCCCCATATCCGCAACTATTCTCGCCGCCTCAAATGAAACTCACTTATTAATCAGGATCGGGACCCCTCTAGTCTTAAGAGTCCAGCCCCGAGTGAAATACCTGCCCGACCCATCCCTTCCTCAGTCTGGTCTGATCAATTACCCTCAGGTGTGTCTCCTGCAGCATTACCACGTCCGCCTTCAATCCCCTCAAATGTGCGAACACGTGAGCCCTCTTAACCGGCCCATTCAGCCCACTGACGTTCTCCAAGCAACCGCCTCTCCCCTGTCAGCAGAGCAATCCCCCCATCCCCGTTAACAGCACAATAAATGCAACCCCCTTCAACAAACAAAACATCAGCTCACCCCCCACTGCACTTCTGTGAGCCAACCCACCCAGCTGGCTTGGTGACGCCCCCCCCATGGCGCCAGACATCTTACCTCCTATTGTTCCCTCCCCTCCCCACATTGGGACATACCTATTCGAAAAGCACGTTTCCACCAAACACATCCAAAGAAAAAACATCAAAGATTCACCCACCCTTCCCCCACCAGTATAAAGGTAACTCACAAAACTTAGCATCAGCCCCAAACAAACGTTGCAAAAGGCATTTCTCATGTAGTGCAAAAGTAAGAACAATTTTAGCAGAATCCCTACAGCCTCTATCTAGACCTTTGTTTTTCACAAAGTCCATTGCTTCATCTGGCGACTCGAAGTAAAATTGCCGCTCTTCATAGGTGGCCCATAAACGAGCTGGATAAAGTCCAGCACCTTCCTCTTGAAAAGGGTCGATTTCACTCGGTTGAAACCCGCTCTTCTCTTGGCCAGGTCCGCTCCCAGATCTTGGTAGATGCATAGAATGTTATTCTCCCACTTCCAGCTCCGTGTCTGCTTGGCCCAAAGCAAAATCTGCTCCTTATCCAGGAATCTGTGCATTCGTACCACCATCGCCCTCAGTGGCTCATTTGCCCGCGGCAACCTCGCAAGCATTCTGTGCGCTCTGTCCACTTCCAGGGGTCTAGAAAATGACCCCTCGCCCATTAACCTCTTGAGCATATTCGCCACATAAGCCCTTGCATCCGTTCCCTCACATCCCTCAGGGAGGCCAACGATCCTCAGGTTCTGCCGGCGGGACCTATTCTCTAGGTCCTCTACCTTGTCTTGCAGCCTTTTCTGTTGCTCTTTCATCAGCCCACCTGCGCCTCCAGCGCAGTTAGGTGTTCCTCATGCTCAGCCACCATTTCCTCCACCTTCTGGACCGCACGATCTTGGGCTTCCAGTCTCTGCTCCACCCGAGTGATCGACTCCTTGATCGGGTCCAGGCATTCCTCTTTTTGCTTGGCAAAGCCCTCCCGAATATACTCCACCAGCTGGTCCGGTGTCCACTGGGCCGCTGAGCCAGTACTCTGCAGGATCTGCACGTGTCTGCTCAATTCCGTTCTTCCATCCCTTACCTCCACATCTGTACCATGTCTCCATATACTGGGTGGGATTCCTCCTCACAGTCTAATCCACCACCGGCCCCTCAACAAAATTCCGAAAAAGGTCGGGGAAAAAGGTCCAAAAGGTCCATCATGAGCGGGAGCCACCAAATGTGCGACCTGCTCCCTCATGGCTGCCACCGGAAGGCCCGGTGTAACATAGAACATACAGTGCAGAAGGAGGCCACTCGGCCCATCGAGTCTGCCCAGTGGAGCACCGACCCACCCAAGCCCTCACTTTCACCCCATCCCCGTAACCCAATAACCTCCTCTAACCTCTTTGGGCACTAAGGGCAATTTATCATGGCCAATCCCTAACCTGCACGTCTTTGCAGGAAACCCACGCAGATACGGGGAGAACATGCAGACTCTGCACAGACAGTGACCCAGCGGGGAATCGAACCTGGGACCCTGGCGCTGTGATGCCACAGTGCTATCCACTTGTGCTACCGTGCTGCCCGTGTTTTAATGGTGAACAATGGTGACCCTAACTGTCCCTGGTTGCCGATGGTGCCACTCCGAATCCTCCCCAGTGCCCTCTCAAGTGATACTCAATCTTCTTAGCCTTCGATGCTCTGCCACTAGGTGTGTCCCCAGGATGCACATCTTAGGTGGAGGTAGCCTGCTGATTTCCATGCCGTGACCTTTGATGCCCCTGGCGAGCATTCTCTGGAGGGCCTGGGACCAGTGGGTCCTGGCTGCCTTGGCAGTGGCTCACGCCTTGCTGCGTCACATTTGTGTGTGGGCTGGGGAATTTTACAGTGATGACCAAAAAAGCTTTTTGACAGTGGGCAAGGTTTCTCTGAACTGTGCAGGTACACGGCTACAGAACACTGGAAAATATGCCATGGAGAGCAGTGATGCCTTCAGGGTGTGCATATGCACAGTCGCAGAAAGGGGTTGTACAGCGCAAGAGACAGGACACACACAGCACTGGAAGTTAGGGAGTTGGATTGGAGCTGTAGGGATGTTGGAGGTGGGAGGAGAGATCTGGTCAGTGAGAAGAGCAGCTATCGAAAAAGAGTGAGGGGAGGGCAAGGGAAAGTTGGAGTACATCACAATTTAGACACTCCTCATGGAAGCTAGAGAGCACAAAAGGCCCTTCAGTCCATTAAAGCCCTGCCGGATCGCCTCAGAGTAATCCTATAAGTCCCATTCCACCTCTCAGTCCCCATAACGCTGCAGGTTCATTCCTAAAATGAATTATTATAATTAATAATTACTATTTTGATTCCATAACATTCAAATAAACGAGATAAATATATCCAGTCCTTACGATACCCAGAGGGTAGTGAATTGGTGGAAACCTTTACCGCAGGGGGGCTGTAGAGGCTGGGTCATTAAATATGCTCAAGGCTGAGATGGACAGATTTTTAATCAGTAAGGGAACCAAGGTTAATGGGAAAAGGCAGGAAAGTGGAGTTGACGATGATCACATCAGATCAGCCATGATCTCATTGAATCGGGCGCACGGTGGCGTAGTGGCTAGCACTGCTGCCCACGTCGCTGAGGACCTGGATTTGAATCCCGGCCCTGGGTCACTGTCCGTGAGGGGATTGCACGTTCTCCCCGTGTCTGCATGGGTCTCGCCCCCACAACCCAAAGATGTGCAGGCTAGATGGATTGGCCACGCAAATTGCCCCTTAATTGGAAAAATTGAATTGGGTACTCTAAATATATTTTAAAAAGATTATAAAATTATCTAATTGAATGGCAGAGCAGAATCGATGGGCCTACTTCTGCTCCTTCATCTTATGGTCCTATGGATAAAACTGGGAGGCAGCAGTAATGTACTCAGACTTTAGAGCTTTCCACTGCAAATAAGAAAATGCTACTAAGGAACTAAATATCCCTATCATTAAAGGTAACCTGTACAAAATGAAAGTCCATTGAAACATGACCCACATGAAATATGCAATGTAAAATGCAGAACATCCAGACTTACCCATCTCTGAAGTAGCTGGTGTGTTCCAGGACACCCAGTTCGTCTGAGTGTCAACTGTTGCAACTTCCCTTTGATATTCTTTCCCATCTTGCAGGGTTGTAAGAGATTGTGAATAATCGCTGGTGAATCTTGCTGCACCAGATAATTCATATTTCCTGTTTATAATGATCATCACATTGTTAAAACAGAACAGCAGCAAGCCCAACTCCAAAGAGTGGATGTTCTGCAGATCTTTTCCAACTTTCAGCATGAACTAAATAATAAACAACCTTGGTGCAATTAAGGGTACATTATCAAAGGCTGACTGGAATTTTCCCCTCCCAGCAGCTGTGGCCATTTCTGTAACTCCAAAGCTTTTGAAAAATGCTGAGGGTGCACCTCATGTTGGAGGCACCTCCTCCCAGCAGCAGGGGTTAGCTCCGTCCGTGCTGCATGTCTATTGGCCCTCCAGCTTTGAGAGCCCATCTGTCATCCTTAATTGGACAGAGAGTACACTCTCTTGTCACTAATTGGCTAATTGGCGACCACTGTCAACATAGTGTGGTGTCAGGACCCACTTTTGACCCCGATGTTGGCTTCCAGATTCAAAACGCAAAATCCTGGTCCTAAAGAAGAGAAAAAGGATACAATGAGAGTAGTAAAAACTGGAGAAAGGGAATATGAGGTAAAGAAAATGCGAGGGCTAGAAAGGAAAATAGTAAAAGTCTTAAAAGTATATTGATAGAAAGAGGGCAGCTGAGGATAATAACATGTGCTGGTGACATTTTAATTGAAGCTGAGTAAATAGCAGTGTTGATAAATGATTACTTTATATCAGTCTTGGAAGTTGAGGTTTAGAATAAAATATTAGATGTACAAGTAACACTTAAAGAAACTTATTAGATTTAATACAAGTTTAAAAATGGTCATGGAGGCAATGTCCAGGGTTGTGGGGGTGAGGGTGAAGCCATGCCCAATAGTGGCAATCTTCGGGATATCGGAGCAGCCAGAGTTACACATGGGGAAGGGGGCCAAACCCCTCGCTTTAGCTTCCCACATCGCACGCTGGAGAATCCTGCTCGGCTGGCGATTGGCAGCACCACCCACAGCTGCAGATTGGCTCACTGACCTTTCCGAATTTCTCCACCTGGAGAAGATTAAGTACGCCATCCGAGGGTCAGAGGAAGGCTTCCTGGATACTTGGGGGCAGTTTGTCGGGCTGTTCCAAAACTTGTTCGAGGCCAGCAACGAGGAGTAACCTAATAAGAATTTTTTTTAAAAACACCAAGATAGATGAGGTACCAAAAGACTGCGCAACCCGGGCGGTGGGGGGGGGGGGGGGGGGGGGGGGGGGTGGAGAGAGGAGAGGAGGAGTAAGGTGGGGAAACCACGAGAGATATCGGGGGGGGGGGGGGCTACTCCCCCCTTTCTTCTTTTTTTTTCTCCACTCTGTCCGGAAAATAAAAGAAAAGCACAGCCGAAGCCGGGGGATGGGGGGAGTGGGGGGTGGGAGAACAACGGGGAAGGGGGAGGAACCATAGGCCGATCCAGAGGGCAACGAAATGCACATAGGGTCAGTTAAACAAAGGACTCTCTGTATAATAAAGGAAATTAGCACGGGCGTGAAAAATGTGATGTGTATATATACAACTGCTTATAAATATGGGAACTACCAATAAAAAGATTTATTAAAAAAAAAGAATTTGGTGGTAGGAAGTCCTGCCTTAGTAACCTTTGAATGTAAATAAAAGGTTCCCTTTGTAACTATGTACACCATTGTAAATAAGGAAACGTGATTATGAAAACTATGGTCACAGATGAGGAGACAACCGGTGATATATATGTTGTTGATGTGCTTGTTGTTATTGTTCTGCTTTTAAAATTTGTGTTATGTCAATTTTGATATTGTGTTAAAATTCCAATAAAAATACTTTTTTTTAAAAATGGTAATGGAGAAAATATTGAGACTGAAGACTGATAAATTAATAATATAATAATCACTTATTGTCACAAGTAGGCTTCAATTAAGTTACTGAAAATCCCCTAGTCGCCACATTCCGGCGCCTGTTCGGGAGGCCGGTACGGGAATTGAATCCGCGCTGCTGCCTTGTTCTGCATTACAAGCCAGCTGTTTAGCCCACTGTGCTAAGCCAGCCCCCATCATAATATTTATGATGAGAGTTAAACCAGGAAATTTTAGAGCTATTACCCCAATATTGCAGTGGGAAAATTACTTTAGAACCTGTTATTATGGGGACAGTGACTGGACACTTTGACAAATAAGGGCTGATCAGAGAGGGTCCCCATGGATTTGTCAACATGGAAACGTAGAAAATAGGAGCAGGAGTAGGTCATTTGGCCCTTTGAACCTGTTCTGCCATTCAATATGATTATGGCTGATTCTCTATATTAAAGTTATATCCCATACCTTCCCCATAACCCTTGATACCTTTAGAGTCTAGAAATCTATCTATTTTCCATATATAGATTCAGTGACTAGGCCTCCACAGCCTTCTGTGGTAGAGAATTCCACAGGTTCACCACCCTCTGAGTGAAGACATTCCTTCCCATCTCAATCCTAAATGGTCTACCCCGTATCCTGAGACTGTGATCCCTTGGCCTAGACCCCTCAGCCAGAGGAAACAACGTCCCTGCTGTAATGTTCATGTTGGATGTCCTGATTTATATTACAAGAACACTTGTAGCTGAAGCTATAAATGATTTATTAACATTAACTGTGGGTAAACTATATACAAAAGAACAGATAAAGAACAGTACTATAATGCACAATCAACCTCTCTCTCCAGCTCCCTCCAGCCAGTCTGAGGGGTCACCTGACTCTAACGTTCACTTATATACCAATGAGACTCCTGGTGGTCAGTCAGTAAATTACAACACAACCATGATATCGCCACATCCCCTTCCATTTGAAGGAATAAATTAATACATTATCATCAGTATATTTAAATGTGATATCATGAGCCTGTGAGTCTAAGAGTATTGATTAGTTTTTAAAACTGGTTTAACAAATATATATAAATATATATACACACACACACAAGAACAGCAAGCTTGGCATACAAATAGTCCAAATCTACAAATTGAGTCGACAAATTTTCTTCTGACCCTAGTTGATCTTCTCAAAGTTTAACCTTGTTGCTCAGAACTTGTAGATTCAATGTTTTCCTTTACATTCTGATGCTCAGGAACTGTTGAACTACCAGATACTGCAGCTGACGTTGATTCTTATGTAGATTCATCGTCCACCACGTTGTTGTGAAAATCTTCTCTGGTTTTCAAGACTGCGCGATGATTTCTTCTTAAAACAAACCCTTCCTCTGTCTGTACATTGTAGAAACGAGGTGCTACTTCACGCAGTACAATGGCTTTTCTCGGCCAATTGCCTGAATCTTCTACTCTCACAATGTCATCACTACTCAGAGGTGGTAAACTTCTAGACACTCTATCATAGAACTGCTTTTGTTTTGCTGTAATGTTTTGTATTTCCTGCATTACCACTGCATTCTCCTCCTTCTTTTCCAAGTACGGACGTGCGGTACGCAACCTTCTATTCATGAGTAACTCTGCTGGCGATCTATCATGGCATCACAGTAGCACAAGTGGATAGCACTGTGGCTTCACAGCGCCAGGATCCCATGTTCGATTCCCGGCTTGTGCGGAGTCTGCACATTCTCCCTGTGTCTGCATGTGTTTCCTCCTGGTGCTCCGGTTTCCTCCCGGACGTGGCGTTAAGTCATTTGGACATTCTGAATTCTCCTTTGCGTACACGAACAGGCGCCGGAGTGTGGCGACTAGGGGCTTTTCACAGTAACTTCATTGCAATGTCAGCCTACTTGTGACAATAAAGATTATTATTAAATGTGACAATAGTGACGCTCTGTAACTCAATAGTGCAAGATATGGATCAGATTAGCTGTCCATTGCCTTCTTCAATAATTGCTTCTTCAGCAATTTCACTACTAATACATTGTATCAGTGCTGTCGATAATGCATCTGCAAAGAACAAATATTTGCCTGGTGTGTAGATGAGATTGAAGTCATAGCGTTGTAACTTCATCATCAACCTCTGAATGCGCGGAGACATCTGGTTGAGATTTTTCTTGATGATGTTAACCAAAGGATGATGATCTGTCTCAACTGTGAAAGCTGGAAGCCCAAACACATCACCGTGGAATTTCTCCAGGCCTACAACTAAACCCAGGCATTCTTTTTCGATTAGAGCATCCCTCTGCTCTGTTGTCGTCATGGATCATAATGCATATGTGACTGGTTTCCAATCATCATGCTCGAGTTGCAGAAGAACTGCTCCTAGACCATCTTTCGACGCATCTGTTGACACTTTAATCTGCTTAGATGGGTCAAAAAATGTGAGAACTGGCGTGGTGGTTAGTGAAGTCTTGAGCTTCTTCCACTCTTGCTCATGTTGCTCAGTCCAAGTGAAATCCGTTGTCTTGTGCAGATCACGTAGAGGTGTTGTTTCTGCTGACAAGTTTGGAATGAATTTCCCTATAAAATTGATCATACCCATCACTCTTAAGAAGGCTTTCTTGTCGTGTGGTTTTGGCATGTTGAGAATTGCTTGTATTTTGACCTTGTCAGGTTCAATGCCATGCGATGAGAGCTTGTCACCTAGGAATGTGCCCTCAGTTCTCGAAATTGGCACTTCTGCTTGTTGAGCTTCAGCCCATTTCTCCAGGTAAAACTTTAAGCAACCTCGTATTGTGTTCTTCTATAGTTGAGCCCCAAATGATGACATTATCCACATCCACACGTACACCTTCAATGCCTTTGATTATGTGCTCCATGGTACGGTGAAACATTTCTGATGCGGAAATTATGCCAAACGGCATTCTCAGAAAGCAGTACCGTCCAAATGGCATTTTAAAAGTGCAGTATTTTGTACTTTGTTCCTCTAGCATAAATTGCCAGAAACCTTGAGATGTGTCAAGTTTCATAGAGACTTGTGCACCAGCCATCTCAGATGTGATTTCCTCATGCTTCGGTATTTGATAATGTTCTCTTTTGATATTCTTGTTAAGATCTTTAGGATCCATTTTTATGCGAATATCGCCATTCTTTTTCTTCACACAAATCTTTCTGATTACTTTTAACTTTGTCATTCTGTCCAGCTCCTTTTTGAGGCAATCCCAAAGAGGTGCGTACTCATCTTGGTGCCTGGATCACAGGTTTTGCATGCTCTTTGAGTTGTATCTTGTAGGTGAATGGTAGTATACCAAAACCTGTGAACACATCGCTGAATTTGCTGATAATGTTCTCTGAATCGTTGGAGTGTTGATACAATCCTTGTGGATGCTACATATCAACTGCACTGGACCTAATTCTTCACAGGACTGATCACCTAATAATGGATCCAAGTCCTCGGATACAATACAGAATAGGACGGAATAAACTGTGTTCTTCACCACCACATTCAGGTCACAAGCACCATAACATTTAATGCTTGAACCATTATAATCTCTCAGGAGATATTTTCTGATTTCTTCTAATCGGCTGAATTTTTAGATTTTTAAAAATCAGTCATTTAAATTGGCTTTGGCACCAGTGTCGAATTTCAATTGGACCACTGTGCCGTTCACTTCAAGTGGTAGTAGCCGTTTATCTCATCAACTGCATTTATTTAAAATGGAGTATCAGTTTGCTTTTTTTAATGTATTTTATTCCAAGCGTATATGAAATGTTACAACACATAAACAATTCGGGAAACAAACATCCCAACAGACAACTATACCGTTTTTACAATTTTTCCCCCTTTTCACCCCCCCCCCCCCCCCCACCCCCCCGTGAAACGAACAACTCCTCAAACACGGTCGCAAACATCTCCCACTTTGCCTCAAAACCCTCTGCTGAACCCCTTAACTTGTTGATCATGAATCACATCACCTCCATACTCCCAGAACACCTTGATCCACTGCAATTCGCATACCGCTGCAACAGGTCCACATCAGACACCATTTCCCTGGCCCTACACTCATCCTTAGAGCATCTCGAAAACAAGGACTCCTCCACTAGACTCCGATTTATTGACTACAGCTCCGCCTTCAACACCATAATCCCAGCCAAGCTCATATCAAAGCTCCAAAACCTAGGACTTGGCTCCCCACTCTGCAACTGGATCCTCGATTTTCTGATGGAGTGTCTGGAATATGAACAGGAATCTCAGCAGAATGTTCATCTTCACCACTTAGACCCTGCCAGAGGTGCAGCGTGCCCCGCCTCTTGAGATTCTCTCTAGCCTCCTCCGCCAGTTTGGTTCAGTTCCATTTGTGTAGTATTGCCCATTCCCTCGCTACCTGAACCCCCAGGTATCTAAACCTGTCTCTGGCCACCTTAAATGGCATCCCCCCTAAATTGGCTCGCTGACCCAACTCATTCACCGGGAACACTTCGCTTTTCCCTACATTTAACTTATATCCCGAGAACACCGCAAACTTCCCCAATAAGGCCATGACCTGCTCCATGCTCTTGAGCGGGTCCGAAATATACAATGGTAGGTCGTCAACATAGAGCGACACCCGATGCTCCCTTAGTCCCCTCGTAATCCCTTGCCACTCTGCCAACCCCCGAAGGGCCATTGCCAGAGGCTCTATAGCCAGCGCATGCAGCAGTGGCGATAGCTGGCACCCCTATCTTGTTCCCCTGTGTAGTTCAATGTTCCATGAGCCCATGCCATTGGTCCGCACATTCTCCCTCGGTTCCACATATGATAGGCGCACCCATGCCACGAACTTTGGCCCAAAGTGAAACCTTTCCAGGACGTTAAACAGATACCGCCACTCCACCCGGTCAAATCCCTTCTCCGCGTCCATGGACACCCTACCTCTGATACCTGGGCTCTCGACGGGTCATGTTTAACAGCCTTCTTATATTACTAAAAAGCTGCCTGCCCTTCACGAAGCCTATTTGATGCTCCGCAACCACCCGGGACACAATCTTCCATCCTTCCTGCCACCAACGTAGCCAGCACTTTCACATCTGTATTTAACAACAATTTGGGCTTATATGAATAGGCCACGTTTTTTTTGGTATTAACGTGATGGTTGCCTGCGTTATCGTCTCCAGCAACTCATCCTTCCACAATGCCTCATTAAACGACCCCAAGAGATGTGGTGCCAGGTCCGTCGCAAACTCCTTATAGAATTCCGCCGGGCAGCTACAGGCCCCGGGGACTTCCACTACTTCATACCCCTTATACTGTCCAATACCTCCCTCAGCCGCAGGGGCTCCTCTAGCGCCTGCCTCTTCTCTTCCGCCGACTGTGGAAATTCCATTTTGTTTAAGAACTGTCCCATGTCCCCCTTCTTCACCCCGCCATGTCCTCCCTGTACAGTTCCTTAGAATAATCCCTAAACTCCTCGTTTATATTCCCCGGCTCCGACATCACATCCCCTGCCCCAGTCCGCATCTTCAATATTTCCCTAGACACGGCCTGGCTCCGTAGCCGATGTGCTAACATTCGGCTTGCCTTCTCTCCGTCTTCGTACTGCACCCCTCTTGCCCTTCACAGCTGACCTACCCCACTCCCCGTTGTCAGCCTATTATATTGCCCCAGTAAATTTTTCCTCCTCGCCAATCCCTCCTCGGTAAGCACTCTTGAGTACTCCCTGTGTACCTCCACTATCTCGCTCATTAGCCGATCATATTCCTCCCTCCTTTTCCTATCCGCATGTGCCGTGAATGAGATAATCTCCCCTCGGACTATCGGTTTTAGCATTCCTAAAAAGTGGCCGCCGTTTTGGTTCAATTCTAACACAATCTTTAATCACAGCCCGCACTTTGTCACAAACCCTCTATCTGCCAACAACCCCGAATCGAGCCTCCACCCCGGCCTCTGCTCCCGTCCCAATCTGAGCCGAATCTCCAGCCAATGGGGCGCATGGTCCGAGGTTACTATCCCGGCTTACTCTGCCCCCTCCACCCTGACCAAAATCTCCCGGCTCGCCACAAAAAAGTAGATCCTGGAATATACCCTGTACACATGCGAAAAAAAGGAATACTCCCTTCCCCCGGGTTCTTGAAGTGCCACCTGTCCACCATACCCATCTTCTCCATAAACCCACCCAGCTCCTTTGCCATTCATATCCTACTCATTGATCTGGGTCCCGACCTATCTACCCTCGGCTCTGGGATACAATTAAACTCCTCTCATAATCAACTGATGCGTGGCCAAGATCACTGCCAGCAACCCCCTCAGAAAACCTACATCATCCCAATTCGGTACATACACATCCACCAACACCACTTCTAATACCCCTTCTAATATTCCACTCACAATCATATATCTCCCACCCAGGTCCTTCACTTCCCTCGCGCTCACAAACCCCGTTTTCTTACTCAGCAAAATTGCCGCACACCACAACTTTGAATCAAACCCCAGGTGGAAAACCTGACCCACCCATCCCTTCATAGCCTAACCGGGTCCTTCACACGGAGGTGCATCTCGTGCAGAAAGACCACCTCCGCTTTCAAGCCCCTAAGATGTGCAAAGATCCGAGATCTTTTCACCGGTCCATTGAGCCCACGCACATTCCACGTTAGCAGGCTTACCGGGGGCTTACACCTCCATTCCCCTCTACCATCTGCCATCCTCCCCTTTTGGCTCTACCCCCGTTAATTTCACCCTACAGCTGGCCCATCCAAGATAGCACCTTTATCCGCCCCTGTACATGTTTCCTCTCCAACCTTGCCTCGTCACGTCACCCTCCTCCTCCTCACCCCCCTCCTCCTCACCCCCCTCCCCCTCTCCCCCCACACCCTCTCTCCCCCCACACCCTCTCTCCCCCCACACCCTCTCTCCCCCCACACCCTCCCCCCCCCCCCCCACACACACACACACAGCCACCTCTCTCAGCCTTCTCTCCCACCTCACTTCCATTCACCAGCATTGCCTGCCAGCGTGGCAACTCCTGCCCAAAGGCTTCTCCCACTGGCCTCCCCCCCATCCAAAAAAAGACTCATCTCGAAACACAGGCCACCCTCCCCAGAACAAACAGAGAAAAAAAAAACACAGCCCCAGGCAGCAGAAGGGAGGATAGGGAGAGCCGTCCCCTTACAAACCTTTCACCCCAGCTACCCTTTGTCAATCCAACAGAAAAAAAAACTCCACATCGGAGGAAAGGAAAACTCCCCACTCCCTCCAACCCCCACTCCACCCGTATTCCCAATTACTTCAAAGTGCCAGCACCTCAGTCTCCCAGAATTGTTCAGTTCAGTTCTCCGCTGATTTATGCTCCTTGTATAGTCATTGGCTGCTTCTGCGATCTCAAAATAGTATTCCTGGCCTTCGCCGGATAGAGCACCCAAAACCTGATCTGCTGTTGATACAGAACCGCCTTGGCTTTGTTGAACCCCACACGCCGTTTTGACAGCTCAGGTCCATTGTCCTAGTATATTCGGACCTTGTTCCCCTCACATTCACAGTTGCGCTTCTCTGTGCAGAGTTTTCCCTTTCTCCATGAATTTAAGGAGCCTCATGATCACTGCCCGCGGCGGCTCCCCTGCTCTAGGCTTCTGCCTCAGAGACCTGTGTGCTCTGTCCACCTCAGGAGACATATCCAACACTCCCTCAGCCACTCGCACTGCCAGCATCCTTGAAACGTATCTCGTGGCACTCACACCTTCCACTCCATAAGGCAGGCCCACTATCCACAGATTCTGCCTTTTCCTGCTCCTCCACCTTTGCTCTTAACATCTTGCAAAGGTCTCCCAAGAGACCCACCTCCACCCGATCGCTGTGGTCCAACATCACCCTCCCAATCTCTCGGATCTGCGACCCCTGTGCCTCCAAGCATTTCTCCACCTTCTCCATCGAGCCCTTTGGGTGCCACAGTCCCTTCAATGGCCTTTGAGCGATCTTCCTGCATCTCCTTCCTCTGCTGGCGGAACTCTTCCTTGATGATGTCCATCAACTGATCAATCTGGGGCTTTCCAATTTGCACTAGCCCTTCCCCCTCCATCATCCTTCCACCGGCTACTGCGCCACAGGTCTCTTCCAACTCTTTGCCCAGGTAGGTCTTTCACCTTCTTCTGCCGAGTTTGTAACCAGAGACATACCATTCCCGGGGGGAACTTCTCCTCCGACCTTCAGTTACACTTGTCTGTCGAAGTTGCACCCAATTTCAGGTAAAAAGAGCTCTTTTCTATGTCTTCAAGCAGGAACATAGAACATAGAACATAGAAAATACAGCACAGAACAGGCCCTTCGGCCCACGATGTTGTGCCGAACCTTTGTCCTAGATTAATCATAGATTATCATTGAATTTACAGTGCAGAAGGAGGCCCCCCGAGTCCGCACCGGCTCCCAGAAAGAGCACCCCACCCAAACTCAACACCTCCACCCAACACCAAGGGCAATTTTGGACATTAAGGGCAATTTATCATTGGCCAATTCACCTAATCTGCACATCTTTGGACGGTGGGAGGAAACCGGAGCACCCGGAGGAAACCCACGCAGACACAGGGAGGACGTGCAGACTCCACACAGACAGTGACCCAAGCCGGAATCGAACCTGGGACCCTGGAACTGTGAAGCATTGTGCTATCCACAATGCTACCATGCTGCCCTTAAGAACAAATAAATCTACACTATATCATTTTACCGTAATCCATGTACCTATCCAATAGCTGCTTGAAGGTCCCTAATGTTTCCGACTCAACTACTTCCACAGGCAGTGCATTCCATGCCCCCACTACTCTCTGGGTAAAGAACCTACCTCTGATATCCCTCCTATATCTTCCACCTTTCACCTTAAATTTATGTCCCCTTGTAATGGTTTGTTCCACCCGGGGAAAAAGTCTCTGACTGTCTACTCTATCTATTCCCCTAATCATCTTATAAACCTCTATCAAGTCGCCCCTCATCCTTCTCCGTTCTAATGAGAAAAGGCCTAGCACCCTCAACCTTTCCTCGTAAGACCTACTCTCCGTTCCAGGCAACATCCTGGTAAATCTTCTTTGCACCTTTTCCAAAGCTTCCACATCCTTCCTAAAATGAGGTGACCAGAACTGTACACAGTACTCCAAATGTGGCCTTACCAAAGTTTTGTACAGCTGCATCATCATCTCACGGCTCTTAAATTCAATCCCTCTGTTAATGAACGCGAGCACACCATAGGCCTTCTTCACAGCTCTATCCACTTGAGTGGCAACTTTCAAAGATGTATGAACATAGACCCCAAGATCTCTCTGCTCCTCCACATTGCCAAGAACTCTACCGTTAACCCTGTATTCCACATTCATATTTGTCCTTCCAAAATGGACAACCTCACACTTTTCAGGGTTAAACTCCATCTGCCACTTCTCTGCCCAGCTCTGCATCCTATCTATGTCTCTTTGCAGCCGACAACAGCCCTCCTCACTATCCACAACTCCACCAATCTTCGTATCGTCTGCAAATTTACTGACCCACCCTTCAACTCCCTCATCCAAGTCATTAATGAAAATCACAAACAGCAGAGGACCCAGAACTGATCCCTGCGGAGTTGCCCTGTGTGCGACCACTCACAACATGGCCGCCACTGGAAGTCTTAGTTTGCATTTTTTTAAGTGCTGGAGAATTTTTGATATCTCCAAAAGATTCTTCTTCTGTTATTACTCCAACAGAAATTTATGTTTCATCAGTGGAGACTGTGTGTTCCACTTTGCTGACTGATCTGGGTTTGAGCTTAAAGTAACAATTCTGAGTAAAGTGATTTTTTTTCCCTTTGCATCTGGAACAAAACTTGCCAAACACTGCCTTAGTTTGTGCCTTTGACCATATCTTTTACACAGGAATACTTTGTCCTGATCTTTAACCTGTTTGTTGGTTTGCAAGGAGCTGCAGGAACTTTCCTGCCTTTTTTCAGAGGTTTCCCGCCTTTTTGGAAAAAGGCAGCAACCGGAGTGTTTTCCTCCAAGGAGACGGCACCATTACTGAGAAGCATTTTAGAATGTTGCGCTGCTAGCTTATGAGCCTGACAAATCTTAACTGTTTGTTCCAAAGACAGCTCTGATTCCCTCAGCAACGTTCCCTCAGCTTATTTTCATTCACACCAGACACAATTTGGTCCCGAATCATGGAAGATTCCACCACAGAAAAATTACAGGTTTTAGCTTTTAACTTTAAATCAGTGATGAAATGATCTAATGACTCTTCTGTATTCTGTAAACATGATTTAAACACATAGCATTCAGCAATTTAATTCTTTCTGAAGTTATAATGTGCATCAAATCTTCGAATTACTTCGTAAAATTTTTTACTATCTTCATCGTTTGCAAATTTCTAATAAATAAATTTAGAGTATCCAATTTTTTTTCAATTAAGGGGCAATTTATGTGGCCAATCCATCTACCCTGCACATCTTTGGGTTGTTGGGGTTGAGACCTATGCAGACACAGGGAGAATGCACAAACTCTACACGGACAGTGTTCCGGGCCCAGGATCAAACCTGGGACCTTGGCGCCGTGAGTCAGCAGTGTTAACCACTGTGCCACTGTGGCGCCCCGCAAATTTAAATGTATTAAACACAGCAATTGCTTTGGGCCCTGCCGCTGTTAGGAGCATCGCCACCTTACACAAATCTGATTCATCGCCTAAATTTACTGCAGTAAGAAGCAGTTTAAATTGTTGTTTAAACACACGCAAGTTGCTGTCCACTTTACCATGAAATCTAAAACTCCTTGGTGGTTCAACAACTCCATGCTGTTAATTCTGGCAGTCTGCAAAATCTTTGAATCTCTGTGGACCTCGTGGCAGGCTGATAGTTGTTTTTTCACTATTTAATGCCATCCAGTCCTGGTACCATGTAATCTTATTGTCGGATTGCCTGATTTATAATACAAGAACACTTGTAGCTAAAGCTATAAACAATTTATTAACATTAACTGTGGGTGAACTATATACAAAACAACAGATGCAGAACAGTATGCTCATGTTCAAGCAGTCTCTCTGTCCAGCTTTCTCCAGCCAGTCTGAAAGGTCATCTGACTCTAACATTCACTTATATAATGAGACTACTAGTTGTCAGTGAGAGAATTACAACACAACCATGATATCGTCACATCTGCATCAGTCTGTCCAGCCTTGTGAGAATTTTATATATTTCAATGAGATCCCTTCTCATTCTTCTAAACTCCAGCCAACCCAATCTCTTCTCATCCGAGAATCCTGCCATCCCAGGAATTAGTTTGGTGAACCTTTGCTGCATTCCCTTTATTGCAAGTTTCTTAGATAAGGAGACCAAAACTACATACAATATTCCAGGGGTGATCTCAAGGGCAAATCATCCCCTGAGGGGGATGGGGAGGTGGGGGTGCAGTTGAGTCAACCACATTGCTGTGGATCTGGAGTCATATGCAAGGCCAGACCAGGTAAGAACAGCAGATTTGCTTCCCTAAAGGACATTCGTTTTTCCAACAATCGTCACCATTAGCATTTTAATTCCAGATGTTTATTGAATTCAAATTTCACCACCTATCATGGTGAGATTTGAACTCAGGTCCCCAGAGCAGTACAGGATTACTAGCCCAGTAACAATACCACTAGGTCAGCATCACTGCCTCCACTTATTGACCAAGATGAATCTTTGTTTGGAGGCAATGAATGTGGTAAATAAAGGTATGCCAGACAGAAGATGTTGGGTTGGATGATCCGTTTCTGCGGCTGAGTGCCGGCGCCAATGGAGAATCCGTGGTGTTCCACGATGGGGAAATCGGTGTGTATCCCTCACCAATTCCAGTACCGGTGAAGGGCTAGCACCAGCGCTGCATGTAACACCCATGGATCGCGCGGAGAAAGGCCTGAGAATCGCTGGGACCCGGGCCGCGCATGCGCAGAGCTGACAAGTTGCAGCAGCGCACGCCTATGACCCCACCGGTCGCACCGGGAAACATAGCACTGGCTAGCGTACCCACCCACCCCAACCTCACAGTTCACCCCCTGGCCACCCCCCACCACCCACTGCAGCCCTAGCAGAGCCCCCGATCAGTAGCACGGATCCCGGTCGAGTATGGTGGCGCTGGACAGAGGCTGGAGCCGGCATGCCAGGTTCCCGACCGCTGGGACAGCCCATGACCTGCGCCATCAGGAACTCAGCCCATCGGGGGCGGAGCATCACAGGGGGCTGGCTGATGATGCGCCAACAGTGTTGCGGCTGCCCGTAGCGCACGTCCCAATGATGGTGATTTGGAGGGACTGTCATGTGAGAGTACCTTTAAGAAATGGGTGTTTAAGAAATGTACCTTTAAGAAATGGGTGTTTTTCAGTGATGTCAGAGTGTGGGTGGAGCTGGCTGTCTGTCAACTTTTTACTTTCGTTTTTGGCTGTTTGCTGCAGGGTGTGTTTTAGTTTCGTTTTCAGAGCTGGATAGCTGCAGTCACAGTCAGGAGGGGTAACAGTCTCTCTCTCTGTAATCTAGATTTAAAACTAATAACTGATCTCAGTAGTGACTTTAACCTGATGTGCATCTGTTAAAAGTTATTTTTTAAGTCTTATGGATGTTAAAAGGACAGCTTAAGGATTACTTAGTGTTGTATTCTTTGGGGGTTGTATTTGAATTGATGGTTGCTAAGATGTTCACTGTATGTTTTAAAAAGGTTAACTTGAATAAATAAACATTGTTTTGCTTTAAAAAATACTTTTCCATTTCTGCTATACCACACCTGTAGAGTGGGCCGTGTACTCCCCATACCACAATCTATTAAAAGTTGTGGGTCAGGTGTACTCCATGATACACTATGGGGTTCTCTAAACCCTGGGCCATAACAGGACGGAGCATCGCCAGCCGGCGTCAAACTGGCACCTGCCCCGATTCCGGCGTCGAAAGCCATTCTCCGCCCGATCGCCAATCTCGATTTCAGCATCGGGCTAAGGAGAATCCCGCGCGTTATCTTTTTTAAAATTCTTTTTTCTCCAATTAAGGGGCAATTTAGCCTGGCCAATCCACCTACCCTACACATCTTTGGGTTGTGGGCGTGAGACCCACACAGACATGGGGAGAATGTACAAACTCCACACGGACAGTGTTCCAGGGTCTCAATTACTTTCTGTGGTCGTGAATTTCACAGGTTCACCACTCTCTGGGTGGGGGGGGTCTGGTGGGGGGGTCTCTGGTGGGGGGTCTCTGGTGGGGGGTCTCTGGTGGGGGAGTCTCTGGTGGAGGGGTCTCCGGTGGAGGGGTCTCCGGTGGAGGGGTCTCTGGTGGAGGGGTCTCTTGTGGAGGGGTCTCGGGGGGGGGGGGGAGTCTCTGGTGGGGGGAGTCTCTGGTGGGGGGAGTCTCCGGTGGGGGGAGTTCCGGTGGGGGGAGTCTCCGGGGGGGTGGGGGGGGGAGTCTCTGGTGGGGGGGGGGGTCTCTGGTGTGGGGGGATCTGGTGGGGGGGGCTCTGGTGGGGGGTCTCTGGTGGGGGGGAGTCTCTGGTGGGGGGGGGGGGAGTCTCTGGTGGGGGGGGGAGTCTCTGGTGGGGGCTGTCTCTGGTGGGGGGGTCTCTGGTGGGGGGGGGGGTCTCTGGTGGTGAGATCTCTGGTGGGGGGGTCTCTGGTGGGGGAGTCTCTGGTGCGGGGGTCTCAGGTGCGGGGGTCTCAGGTGCGGGGGAGTCTCCGGTACAGGGGGAGGTCTCAGGTGCGGGAGGGGTCTCAGATGCGAAGGGGGGTCTCAGGTGCGGAGGGGGGGTCTCTGGTGCGGAGGGGGGGTCTCTGGTGCGGAGGGGGGGTCTCCGGTGCGGAGGGGGGTCTCCGGTGCGGAGGGGGGGTCTCTGGTGGGGGGTCTCTGGTGGGGGGTCTCTGGTGGGGGGGTCTCTGGTGGGGGGGTCTCTGGTGGGGGGGTCTCTGGTGGGGGTCTCTTGTGGGGGGGGTCACTTGTGGGGGGGGTCACTTGTGGGGGGGTCACTTGTGGGGGGGGTCACTTGTGGGGGGGTCACTTGTGGGGGGGGTCACTTGTGGGGGGGGTCACTTGTGGGGGGGGTCACTTGTGGGGGGGTCACTTGTGGGGGGTCTCTGGTGGGGGGCTTTCTGGTGGGGGAGTCTCTAGTGGAGTGGTCTCCGGTGGAGGGGTCTCTGGTGGGGGGAGTCTCTGGTGGGGGGAGTCTCTGGTGGGGGGAGTCTCTGGTGGGGGGAGTCTCCGGTGGTGGGAGTCTCCGGTGGGGGGAGCCTCCGGTGGGCGGGGTCTCTGGTTGGGGGGGGGGTGGGGGGGGTCTCTGGTGTGGGGGTCTCTGCTGCGGCGGGTCTCAGGTGCGGGGGGGGGTCTCCGGTACGGGGGAGGTCTCAGGTGCGGGAGGGGTCTCAGGTACGGAGGGGAGTCTCAGGTACGGAGGGGGGGGGTGGCTCCGGTGCGGAGGGGGGTCTCCGGCGCGGAGGGGGTCTCCGGTGCGGAAGGGGGTCTCTGGTGTGGAGGAGGGGTCTCTGGTGCGGGGGGGGGGTCTCTTGAGCGGAGGGGGGTCTCCGGTGCGGAGGAGTGTCTCGGGTGCGTCTCTGGTGCTGAGGGGGGTCTCCGGTGCGGAGGGGCTCTCCGGTGCAGAGAGGGGGTCTCTGGTGCAGGAGGGGGCCCTGGTGTGGGGGTCTCTGGTGGGGGGGGGTCTCTGGTGGGGTGGGTCTCTGGTGGGGGGGGTCTCTGGTGGGGGGGTCTCTGGTGGGGGGGTCTCTGGTGGGGGGGTCTCTGGTGGGGGGGTCTCTGGTGGGGGGGGTTTCTGGTGGGGGGGGTTTCTGGTGGGGGGGGGTTCTGGTGGGGGGGTCTCTGGTGGGGGGGTCTCTGGTGGGGGTCTCTGGTGGGGGGGTCTCTGGTGGGGGGGTCTCTGGTGGGGGGGTCTCTGGTGGGGGGGTCTCTGGTGGGGGGGTCTCTGGTGGGGGGGTCTCTGGTGGGGGGGTCTCTGGTGGGGGGGTCTCTGGTGGGGGGGTCTCTGGTGGGGGGGTCTCTGGTGGGGGGGTCTCTGGTGGGGGGTCTCTGGTGGGGGGTCTCTGGTGGGGGGTCTCTGGTGGGGGTCTCTGGTGGGGGTCTCTGGTGGGGGGTCTCTGGTGGGGGGTCACTGGTGGGGGGTTTCTGGTGGGGGGTCTCTGGTGGGGGGTCTCTGGTGGGGGGTCTCTTGTGGGGGGGGTCTCTTGTGGGGGGGGTCTCTTGTGGGGGGGGTCTCTTGTGGGGGGGGGTCTCTTGTGGGGGGGGTCTCTTGTGGGGGGGTCTCTTGTGGGGGGGGGTCTCTGGTGGCTGGTCTCTGATGCGTGGTCTCTAGTGGGTTCCTAGGTTGGGAGGATCCTACTGGGGTTGGTCCCTGGTGTGGGTGGCGCCCTTAGTGGAGATGTCCCTGGTTTGTGGGGGGGGGGGTCCATTGTTGGGGGGATTTCCCTCGTGGGTGCGATTCCCTGTTGAGGGTAGCTCCCTGGTGGGGGTGGTCCGTGGTTGGAGGGGTCCCAGATCTGCTGGGGGTAGGTTGGGGAGTATTTGCATTCTGGAGGGAGAAGCCGCGCTCCAATGGACTTCGGGGCACCTACCTCAAAGACTGAGTGAAGGGAACTGGTTTGCAGATCAGCAATGATCTCACTGAATGATGGAACAGATTTGAGAGGCCAAATGGCATCTTCCTGTTGCTATGCGAGTGGACAGAACTGTGGAAGATGGATTTCAATGTGGGAAACGTGAGGTGATTCACTTTTAGATTTACGAAAGAGAGACTGGTTTGTTTTCTGATAGATAAAAAAACAAAGAACTATGAAGCAGCAGCGAGATTTAGGAGGCCATGTATGGAAATCACTCAGAACTCGTTGGCAGGCACACGAAAGAGATTTAAAAGGCTATTAGAATGTTTCTCCTTTTTTCAAGGAGTCTAGTATATAATTGGGTGGAAGTTATGCTACAGTTGTATAAAACTCTGTTCCGTGTATATCTGAAGGACTGCATTCAGCTCTGGGAACTGCATCTCGGGAAGCATAAATTACCCTTGGAGTCAGCAGAATAATACTGGGGCTAAAAGGGGAAGTTTTGAAGGCAAGTTCCACTTACTGGTCTTTTATTCCCTCAGGACTGATGTAATTGAGTTGTTTCAGGGGATTGAGGGATTTGGTATGGTACTGAGGTAAACTATTTCCACCAGAGAAGGGGAGTATAACGTTACAATTAGAGTTTGTCCATTCCGAGGTGAAGTCAAAAAGTGCTCCTTCAGTCAAATCTATTGGAAATCTAGAACTCATTGCCCCAAAAAGACTGTTGAGGCTGGGGGTGGACATTTCAAAACAGACTGATAATAACAAAAATCTAAGGATTATGGAGGTAAAAGCAGGTAAATGGAGTTAATCATAGAATTTACAGTGCAGAAGGAGGCCATTCGGCCCATCGAGTCTGTACCGGCCCTTGGAAAGATCACCCTACCTAAGCCCACACCTCCACCCTATCCCAACACTTCCAACTAATCCTCGTAACCCAACCTTACCTTACTTGGACACTAAGGGCAATTTAGCATAGCCAATCCACCTACCCCTGCACATCTTTGGACTGTGGGAGGAAACCGGAGCACCCGGAGGAAACCCACGCAGACACGGGGAGGATGTGCAGACTCCGCACAGACAGTGACCCAAGCCGGAATCGAACCTGGAACCCTGGAGCTGTGAAGCCATTGAGCTATCCACAATGCTACCGTGCTGCCCGGTAGATCAGCCATGATCAAATTGAATGGCAGAATATACTGGAGGAGCTGAACGACCGATGCCAGTTCTGATACAGAAATGTACAGTAGATCAGTCAGTATGGGTTTTCATCAGAACTCTTGCTATCTTTACACGGCTTTACAGAACTGCGGGGGATTTCATGCAATTCCGACCTCCAGCACTTATAATTTTTTTTCTTATTTAAAGCAGATCCCGCACTCAACAAACTTCACTTAGGAAGAGCGTTAAGCAGAGATGCTTAGTGCCTGATGTACATCATTGGAGATACCTTATGGTGTATGGATGCGGAAGTGCTGGAGACAGTGCACAAAAGATTTACAAAGGTAAAACCAGACCTGGGAGGCACAGCAATCAGGAACAATAAAACACAACCGTGTTTTTAACCTCCTAGAAAAGAGTGAGGGATGACCTGTTCGAACTCTTTAAAAATGTGAAGGGTAGATGGATGCAGTGTATCGAGGTCTTGTGGCACAGTGGGTAGTGTCCTTGCCTCTGAGCCTGAAGCTCCTGTTTCAAGTGCCCCCCCCAGGACTTGATGGCCAAGGTTCACAATGCAGCCCAAGCGGGCGTATCAAATTGTAAATCCTTCCAACACATCAACGGCAGGTGGTAAGAGTGGGAGAGATTCCTGTCAGCCATGTGATGGAAAGAAATTGGAACCTCGAATATCCGTCGCTCCAGACTATAACATGCAGGTCAAAGTGCAGCCAATCGGGCTGGTTAGCTCAGTTGCCTGGATGGCCGGTGAAGGTCAGATTGGTACCAGCAGCACAGGATTCAATCCCTGTTGCAGCTGGGGTGGATTTGGGAACTGCCCCCTTGCCCTGCCCATGCTAGGGATCACAGTCCTGTGGGACAGACCTTCCTTTGGGCCGAGACCTAAAATGAGAACATGCAGTGAAAATTCTTCCACTTGCGGGAGAGCTCAAAACTCAGGGCCATAAAAATAAAGTTATCAATATGGAATTTTTTCCTCAGCGAATGATGAGAATTTGGAGGTCATTACCAAAATGGAGCAGTTGAGATGAATAGCAAAGATTCATTTGAGAGGAATCGAGATAAGAAAGGATTATAAGGATATATTGATTGGGCGAGGTGAAGTGGAGTGATAGCAGGTTCACGTGGAACATGGATCACCCTGTTTCAGTACTGTATTTAGTCATTTCTTTTCAGCTAGAGGATATTCAACCAGCTCATTTGTACATGGGGCAACACAGTAGCACGTTGGTTAGCACTGTGGCTTCACAGCGCCAGGGTCCCAGGTTCAATTGCCAGCTGGGTCACTGTCTGTGCGAAGTCTGCACATTCTCCCCGTGACTGCGTGTGTTTCCTCCGGGTGCTCCAGTTTCCTCCCACTAGTCCCGAAAGACGTGCTGTTGGGTAATTTGGACATTCTGAATTCTCCCTCTGTGGCCGGGATTCTCCTAAATCCCTGGCAAGTGTTGACGCCGGCGTAAACACCGGAGTGGTGTATGACAGCGTCAACGGACCTCCTGGCCCAGCAATTCACCGTTTTTTAGGGGGCTAGCACAGCGCCGGAGTGCTGCACGCTGTTCCAGCGCCGAAAGGTGGCCGCTGCACGGCTGGTGAGGGTCTGCACGTGCGCGCCACAGTCATCTCCGCGCCGGCGCATGAGCGTGGTTCCCATCTCCGCGCCGGCGCGGAGCAACATGTCGGGGACCTAACAGCGGGCCCGCACGGAAGGAGGTAGGCCCCCTCCAGATCGGGGCCGCCCGCTGATCGTTAAGGAGCATAAACTGGGGGGAGAACTGAGTGGACAATGCTTGGGAACCGGGGTGCTGGCACTATGTAATGGTCGGGAGCATGTCTGAAGTGGGTGTAGGGATTGGGGGATTTTCGCCTTTTTTTGTGGTGGGGGGGGTTTCTGTTCAATGTTGAGATTGTAAGGAGTTGTCGGGGTGAAAAGTTTATGTGGGGATGGATGTTCCCATCCCCCCTCCTGTTTTATGGGACTGTTTGTGTTTAACACAAGGCTGCCTGGAGTTCAGGAGAAGTCCTTGTTTGGGTGGGGGAGGGTAAAGCCAGCAGGAGGCCTTCTTCTTTGAGCTGAGGAGTGGTGGGTGGTTGGGGGGGGGGGAGGTCATTAGGATGTGCCTTTGGGCAGGGGCAGCCAAGCTAGCAGGTTATGCTGGTGAACGAAAGTGAGGTGGTGGGGGAGAAGGCCAAGAGGGGTTGCCGGGGGGAGGGGGGAAAGGGGAAGTGGATGGGGGAAGAAGGGGAAGGGGAAAAGCAGGGGGGGGGGGGGTTTCTGCGAAAAAGCAGGGTGAGAGATGACATGATCAAGGGCGAAGAAAGGCGCCATCTAGGATGGGCTAGGTACAGAGTGGAATTAAAGGGGCAGGAGTTAAGTGGGGAAGATGACGGACGGTAGAGGGGATTGGAGGCGCAAGCCTCCAGTAAGGTTGGTAACGTGGAACTTCCGGGGACTGAATGGGCCAGTTAAAAGGTCGCGGGTGTTCCCGCACCTCAGAAGCTTGAAAGCGGGGGTTGTCTTTTTGCAGGAGACACATCTCCATGTGAAGGACCAGGTTAGGTTAAGGAAGGGGTGGGTCGGGCAGGTTTTTCACTCGGGGTTTGATTTTAAATCAAGGGGTGTGGCGATTTTAATGAGCAAAAAAATGGGATTTGTGAGTGCAAAGGAGGTGAGGGATTCAAGTGGGAGATATGTGATTGTGAGTGGGGTATTGGAAGGGGCACCGGTAGTGTTGGTAAATGCCGGTGTATGCCCCAAATTGGGATGATGTGGGTTTTTTGAGGGGGTTGCTGACAGCAATCCCGGATTTGGCCACGTACCAGTTGATCATGGGAGGAGATTTCAACTGTGTCCTGGAGCCGAGGGTGGATAGATCGAGCCCCAGGTCGATGGGTAGGGTACGAATGGCAAGGGAGCTGGGAGAGTTTATGGAGAGGATGGGTATGATGGATCCATGGCGCTTTCAGAACCCAGGGGGAAGGGAGTATTCCTTCCTTTCACACGTCTATGAGGTATATTCGAGGATCGATTACTTTGTAGTGAGTTGGGAGATTTTGGTTGGGGTGGAGGGGGCAGAGTATGCGGGGATAGTTATCTCAGACCATGCAACCCACTGGCTGGATATTCGGTTCAGTACGGGACGAGAGCAGAGGTCGGGGTGGAGGTTTAACTCGGGGTTGTTGGCGGATGGAGGTTTTTGTGATAAGGTGCGGTTGGCGATTAGGGATTATGTGGAGTTCAATCAGAATGGGGAGGTGTCGGCGGGCATTTTTTGGGAAGCACTGAAAGCAGTGGTCCGGGGAGAAATTATCTCATTTACGGTTCGTGCGAATAAGGAAAGGAGGGCGGAACATGACCGTCTAGTGAGCAAGATAGCGGAGGTGGACAGGGAATATTCGAGGGTACCCACCGTGGAGGGATTGGCGAGGAGGAAAAGGTTGCAGGGGCAATTTGACAGGCTGACAACGGGGAGAGGGGTAGGGCAACTGCGTAGGGCAAGAGGGGTGCAATACGAGTATGGGGAGAAGGCGAGCCGAATGCTGGTGCACCAGCTGCGGAGGCAGGCTGCGTCCAGGGAAATATTGAAGATCCGGACCGGGTCTGAGGATGTGCTTTCAGGGCCAGTGAAGATAAATGAGGCATTTAGAGAGTATTACCAGGGACTTTATGAGGCAGACCCAGGAGGAGAGGAGGGGACATGGGGTGGTTTCTGGATGAGCTGGAATTTCCCCAGGTGGAGGAAGCAAAGAGGCAGGCGTTGGAGGAGCCCCTAGGGCTGAGGGAGGTGCTGGATAGTATCAGGGGTATGAAGTCGGGGAAGACCCCTGGGCCGGATGGGTACCCAGCAGAAATCTATAAGGAATTTGCGGCGGACCTGGCACCACATCTGTTGGGGGCGTTTAATGAAGCCCTGGAGAAGGGGGAGTTGCCGGAGACGATGAAGCAGGCAGTAATCACACTAATCCCAAAAAATGGGAAGGACCCGATGGAATGTGGGTCGTATAGACCCATATCACTATTGAACACGGATGTGAAAGTATTGGCTAAGTTGTTGGCGGGGAGGATGGACGCGGAGAAAGCATTTGATCGGGTGGAGTGGCGGTACTTGTTCGAAGTTTTGGGAAGGTTTGGGCCGAGAGTGTGGCGTGGGTGCGGTTGCTGTATGTGGCACCAAGAGCGAGGGTGAGGATGAATGATATGAGCTCACAAAGCTTTGACTTACACAGGGGTACGAGGCAGGGGTGCCCGCTGTCGCCGCTGCTGTTTGCGCTGGCCATAGAGCCATTGGAGATGGCTCTCAGGGGGTCGGCAGAGTGGCGGGATTATGAGAGGACAGAGGGAGCATCGGGTGTCGCTCTATGCCGATGATCTCTTGCTGTATGTTTCAGATCCGTTGGAGAGTACGCGAAGGATTATGGGCCTTTTGGGGAGGTTTGGAGGGTTCTCAGAATACAAGCTTAACGTAGGGAAAAGCGAGACATTCCTGGTGAGTGAGCTGGCACAGCGGGCTAATTTAGGGGGGATGCCATTTACGGTAGCGAGGGATAAGTTTAGGTATTTGGGGGATTCAGGTAGAGAGGGAATGGACAGGGCTCCATAAGTGGAACTTAACAAAGCTGGTGGAGGAGGCCGGGGAGGATCTTAAGAGGTGGGATACACTGCACTTAACGTTGGCAGGGAGGGTCCAAGTGGTGAAAATGAATATTCTGCCGAGGTTCTTGTTTATCTTTCAGGCTCTCCCGACCTTTAAACCAAAGGCCTTTTTTCGGAAAGTGGACGCAATCATCTCTGACTTTATATGGGCGGGGAAGGTGCCGAGGGTGGGGAGGACCCTGCTACAAAGGCAGAGGCAGAAGGGAGTTGGCGTTGCCAAACCTGCTTCATTATTATTGGGCAGCGAATGTGGACAAGGTGCAGCGGTGGTGTGAAGGAGAAGGGGTAGAGTGGGTTAGGATGGAGGAGGAATCTTGTAAGGGGTCTAGTTTGAGGGCGATGGTGACGGCAGCATTGCCAATGGCTCCGAGTAGGTATTCAGGGAGCCCAGTGGTGCAGTCCACGGTGAAGATATGGAATCAGCTGCGGGGGCATTTTAGGGTGGAAGGGATGTCGGTGCTAACGCGGCTGTGCGAGAATCATGGGTTTGAGCCGGGGGGGGATGGATAGTGTATACAGGAGGTGGAGGGAAGTGGGGCTGGTCAAGGTGAGGGATTTGTATTTGGAGGAAGGGTTCGCCAGTCTGGAGGAGCTAAGGGAGAGGGTAAAGCTGCCGAGTGGGAGTGAGTTCAGGTATCTACAGGTTAGGGACTTTGCACGAAAGGTCTGGAAGGGGTTCCCTAGATTGCCGGGATACACCCTGCTGGAGCGACTGCTGCTTCCGGATGTGGAAGGGGAGGGAAGAATTGGGGATATATATAAGTGGCTTGAGGAACAGGGAGGCGAGCGTGTGGTGAAGATCAAGGAGAAATGGGAAGCGGAGTTGGGAATGGAGATCAATTGGGGAGTATGGAGTGAGGCACTGCGAATGGTAAACGGGACCTCTTCTTGTGCAAGGATGAGCCTGATACAGTTTAAGGTGGTGCACAGGGTGCATATGACTCGGGCGAGAATGAGTGGGTTCTTTCAGGGGATAGCAGATGAGTGTGAGAGGTGTGAGCGGGGGCCAGCGAATCATGCGCACATGTTTTGGGGTTGTGAAAAATTGGGAAGATTCTGGGCGGGTGTGTTCACGGTCTTAGCCAGGATCGTGGAGGAGGGAGTGGACCCGGACCCTTTGGTGGCGATATTTGGGGCTTCAGAAAAGCCAGAATCATGGAGAGGAGGACGACCGATGACTTGGCCTTCACCTCTCTGATTGCACGGCGACGGGTTTTGCTGGAGTGGCGGTCGGCATCGCCACCGGGAGTAGCAGCATGGTTGGGTGACCATGGTATGACTTCCTGCAGTTAGAGAAGATAAAGTATGAGTTAAGGGGCTCAGCAGGGGCGTTTGAGAAAAGGTGGGGGATGTTTGTGACCATGTTTGAGAAGCTGTTCGTCGTGAAAAAGGAGAAAAATCTGTACAAACTGTATAGTTGATTGTTGGGTAGAATGTTTCCCGGGGTGTTTATTTGCTGTGACCTACTTTGATACAAGTTTGAATAAAATGCATTTAAAAAACAAGAGAAAGCAACCACTGTCCCTTGATACTCAACATCGACATTGCTATCACTGAATCCCCGATCAATATCCTGGGGTTACCAATCACCAGAAGTGTAATAGGATCAGCCCCGTATGCACAATGTTCACTGGACCAAGTCAGAGGCTGAGCATTCTGTGACAAGTGGCTTACCTCTTTACTCCCCAAGGCTTCTCCACTATCGACAAGATACAGCAGGAGTATGACAGAATAGTCTCCATTTTGTGAATGGGTGCAACTACAACAACATTCAAGAAACTCAAGTACGGCGCCGAGGACCCGGGTTTGATCCCGGCCCTGGGTCACTGTCTGTGTGGAGTTTGCACATACTCCTTGTGTCTGCGTGGGTCTCATTCCCACAACCCAAAGATGTGCAGGGTAGGTGGATTGGCCAAGCTAAATTGCCCCTTAATTGGAAAAGAAAAGAATTGGGTACTCCAAATGTGTAGATTTTTTAAAAAGCTCACTTACAAAGCAGCCCACTTGATCAGCAGTCCATCAGCCATCTTACATTCACGTCCTCCACCAGCAGGGGCAACAGTGTGTACCATCTACAAGCTGCACTGCAGCAACTCGACAAGGCTTCTTTGACAGCACCTTCCAAACCTCGGGACATCCACCACTTAGAAGGGCAAAGGTATTTGGTGCTTGAAACCATCTGCACATTGGCCCATTCCCCTCTACGTCACACACTACCCTGACTTGAAACAATATCATTGCTCCTTCAATGTCACTGGTTCAAAAAACTGGAACTCCCGTCCTAATAGCACCGTGGGAACACCAACATCACACGGACTACAGTGGTTCAAGAAGGTGGCTCACTACTACATTCTAAAGGACAATTAGACATGAGCAATAAATGCTGGCCTTGTCAGTGACTCTTGAGTCCTGAGAATGAATATCCAAATAACAAACACTTGGTAAGTTAATGGTTAACAGTAGAATTAGTATTCAGGTGTACAATAATGCAGTATTATATACTGTATTAATTATCTAGAGGCGAGGACTAATAATCTAGAGCACATTCATTCAAATTCTTACTGGTGATGTCTACATGCCGAGAACAAATTTATATATATATATATGTTTATATGTGGGGCAGCACGGTGGTGAGGTGGTTAGCACTGCTGCCTCACGACACCAAGGAACCAAGTTCGATCCCGGCCCCGGGTCACTGTCTGCGTGGAGTTTGCCCATTCTCCCCGTGTTTGCGTGGGTCTAACCCACACAACCCAAAAAGATGTGCAGGGTAGGTGGAGGGCCACGCTAAATTGGAAATGAACTTTCCATAATAATTTACCAGGCTTAGAAAAGACCGACGGTCAGGTGTGCTCTTCGGAGTTGGGGCTCCCTTTTTAAAAAAAAAAAGGAGCAGCACGATGGCATAGTGGTTAGCACTGCTGCCTCACAGTGCCAGGGACCCGGGTTCAATTCCAGCGTTGGGTGACTGTGTGGAGTTTGCATTTTCTCCCCATGTCTGCTCCGGTTTCCTCCCACAGTGCAAAGATGTGCAGGATAGGTGGATTGGTCATGATAAATTGCCCCTTAGTGTCCAAAAGGTTAGGTGGGGTTACGGGGATAGGGTCAGGGCATGGGCCGAAGTAGGGTACTCTGTCCAAGGATTGGTGCATACTCAATGGGCTGATTGGCCTCCTTCTGCACTGTAGAGATTCTAAGTAGAGATTCTAAAAGTATAGTTTGAAAGGATCACACTGCAAGAAAATATGGCTCACAACACAATGGGTGTCAGTTGGTGAAGAAAAACAGATGGGTGAATAGAGGAGGTGGACAAAGAGAACCAAATTCAGTTGTTAACCTAGGAGGTTAGAGAGTATTTCTGCAGAAGCTTCCTTCCTAGAAGATTTAAACATGGGACAGAGTCCATGGTAGGTTGAAATTTACTAGAATGGTTCCAGGGATGAGATTTTCCCATTATGTGGAAAGAGTCAAGAAGCTCGGGGTCATCCTTCGTGGAAAGGTTTACATTTAAGTAGCACCTTTCACAACAGCAGGATGTCCCAACATGCTGATGTACTTGTATGGTCACTATTGTAATGTAGGAGACAAGGCAGCCAATTTCTATACACCGTGTCTGCGTGGGTTTTCTCCGGGTGCTTCGGTTTCCTCCCACAGTCCAAAGAAATGAAATGAAATAAATGAAAATCGCTTATTGTCACAAGTAGGCTTCAATGAAGTTACTGTGAAAAGACCCTAGCCGCCACATTCCGGCGCCTGTTCGGAGAGGCTGGTACGGGAATTGAACCGTGCTGCTGGCCTGCCTTGGTCTGCTTTAAAAGCCAGCTCTTTAGCCCAGAGTGCTAAACCAGTCCCAGTGCAGGTATGCAGGCTAGGTGGATTGGCCATGATAAATTTCCCCTTAGTGTCCAAAAGATTAGGTGGGGTTACTGGGTTGCGGGGATAGGGTGGAGGCATGGGCTTGGATGGGGTTCTCTTTCCAAGGGCCGGTGTGGACTTGATGGGTCGAATGACCTCCTTCTGCACTGTAGGGATTCTATGATTCTATTCTATTCTATTCTATGATCTGTGGAATGAACAGGCTGAATAACTTTTTCGCATTCACATATATGTTTATTATCCTACATACAGGGCTCCTATCTTAGTTATAATACAGTTGTTTCACCTTTCAGTCTCAGAGGTCGGCAGCGTATTGGAGGATAACGTAGTTTGAAGACTTAACTCTGAATCTGCTTCAGAGCCAGACAGACTCTTCAACACGCCAATAACTGAAAGTCAAAAATAATCACAATGAATCCTTTCCAGTTCACCCAGTACAAGCTTTTGTAACGGAAACATTATTTTTCAAGTTACCTTCTTCTATTGTGCTCCTACTTGCTTCCGAAGAGATTTGTTGGGCTGAATTGACCACAGATAGAGGTTCATTTAAGTCTACCCCGGCGTTCCAATCAACAAGGTTGCTGCTCAGCGTGTTCTGTGAGCTTCTCTCAGAAGGGCCGTAGCTCTGTGTGACATGATCCTGAGCGGAAAGCTCCAGGGCTAAATCTTCATCAATGCCCGAGTGTTTTTGGAGGTGTCCGAGTGCCACCTCTGATGTTGTGTGTCCAGACGTTGGCTCTGCTGAGAAAGAGAGCTGATCCTCCTCAACTCCATTCTCGTTAGCTGACCTGTGTTCTTCACTCATCCTCCTGCAACCCGAACACTCTGAAGCACTTCACTATCAAGTAAGAAATGTAAGTAAGAACACAACCGAAAAAGAAACTTTCACCGCACAAGTAAACATAACCTTGCATCACCTTCTATAACATAAAATCTCACAGTACAAAGGAGGCCATTCAGTCCACTGTGGCTATGCCAACTCTTTGAAAGAGTCCTCGGTGCCCCCCCTTCCCCCCCCCCCCCCCCCCCCATCACTTTGCACGTTTCTCCTTTGCAAGTAGATTTTGAAAACACCTTTTGCATCTGTTCTCACTGCCCTTTCAGACTGTGCATCCCAGATCACAACAAATCAACTCGTAAAACATTTCTCCTCACACGTCATCAACCGTTTATGGCAATTATTTAAGTAAGTTCCCTCAGTGACCTGTCCACCAATGGGAACAGTCTCACTCTGTCAATGCCTTTGCAGATTTGGAATTCTTATATTAAATTCCTCTTAACCCACTCAGAAGTGTGGGACGAGGGAGAGGTGGGAATGAGGGGTGCGAAGGGGAGGGGGAAAGGGGACAGCGAGAGTGGGTTGGGGGACAGATGGGGGCAGAGGGGGTGGTTGAGGGAGTAGGGAGGGTGGTTGAGGGGGTAGGGAGGGTGGTTGAGGGGGTAGGGAGGGTGGTTGAGGCACAGAAGAGTTGGGGGCTGGGGTGGAGAGAGGGGGCTGGGGGGGCAGAGAGGGAGCTGGGCGTAGAGAGGGAGCTGGGGGTAGAGAGGGAGCAGGGGGTAGAGAGGGAGCAGGGGGTAGAGAGGGAGCCGGGGTAGAGAGGGAGCCGGGGTAGAGAGGGAGCCGGGGGTAGAGAGGGAGCCGGGGTAGATAGGGAGCCGGGGGTAGAGAGGGAGCCGGGGGTAGAGAGGGAGCCGGGGGTAGAGAGGGAGCCGGGGGTAGAGAGGGAGCTGGGGGGTAGAGAGGGAGCTGGGGGTACAGAGGGAGCCGGGGGTAGAGAGGGAGCCGGGGGTAGAGAGGGAGCCGGGGGTAGAGAGGGAGCCGGGAGTAGAGAGGGAGCCGGGGGTAGAGAGGGAGCCGGGGGTAGAGAGGGAGCCGGGGGTACAGAGGGAGCCGGGGGTACAGAGGGAGCTGGGGAGCAGAGAGGGAGCTGGGGTAGAGAGGGAGCTGGGGGTAGAGAGGGAGCTGGGGTAGAGAGGGAGCTGGGGTAGAGAGGGAGCTGGAGGGCAGAGAGGGAGCTGGGGGTAGAGAGGGAGTTGGGGGGCAGAGAGGGGGCTGGGGGACAGAGAGGGGGCTGGAGGGCAGAGAGGGGGCTGGAGGGCAGAGAGGGGGCTGGAGGGCAGAGAGGGGGCTGGGGGGCAGAGAGGGGGCTGGGGGCAGAGAGGGGGCTGGAGGGCAGAGAGGGGGCTGGAGGGCAGAGAGGGGGCTGGAGGGCAGAGAGGGGGCTGGAGGGCAAAGAGGGGGCTGGAGGGCAGAGAGGGGGCTGGGGGGCAGAAGGGATCAGGGGGTAGAGAGGGAGCTGGGGGTAGAGAGGGAGC